>NC_081196.1:4784090-4906590 GCF_902713425.1 Acipenser ruthenus
CAGTCAACCTTTCTTCCCAAGGTAAAGGAGATTTCAAAAAGGGAAGTAGAATTGATCTTTTTTTTTTGTAGTAGGAACATCTTTGACATTAGACAGTATATTTAACTTTGAAGCACCCCCAGCGATAAGAGAGACATTTTCAAAAAGCTAAGGGCAATAACACACAGTATCTCAGTCTGACTTTGCAATAGGACAACAAACAGAAGTGTGCTGTGTTGGCCTACTTTGTAACCACAAACCCAAGCGCAACACTTCAGCAATAACAATGCCCGATAAAAAGTCTGCTCTTTAAAAGAATGAGGCCATGCTTTACCACTGCGTAGAACCCAACCCAATTAATAATGGTACATTCATCCACAAGCTCTATATGTACAAGCAAAGATTAAAATGATTCATAAATAATATACAATGGGTTTAGAATGGTAACAGACACATGGACTGGGAATTAATGTCTTATTGTTCCAGTGTCATAAAAACTGAATAAGAATTCATCAATAATCATTCATATCACAAATTAAAATGGTCTTGACGGTAACAGTACATGTTATAAACTTTAACAAACACTGAGGATCAATCCAAATGGAAATTTGTGAACGGTTCTCAGAACAAAACAAGAAACAAAAAAATAAAATAAAACAAGACAAGCACAAGCATTTCCAGCTAGAAAGGAGTGCAGTGTGTCTATGCTATTTAACTTCCGGTGAGCAGCATAGAAAACTAGCATCACACATTCACACTAGCTTTTCAAATGCTACTGTTCTATATGGTCAAGTGTCGGCATAAAAATGCATTTGTTTCATTTTTCAAGTATTTCAAAGTCATTGTTTAAACTGAACATTTTACTAATACTCAGATACAACACGTGTATTGATGTTCTACGGTGTGAAATCAGACCGTACTCTTGCATGCTGACTGGATCATCTGGACCAATCCCATTACATTACCAGACGAGTCGGACACAAGAAGCGTGGAGACTTGGCCAAGGAAGCACCTTTGCATTTCCAGCGTGATAAAAAGAAAACTTTAAAAGCACGATTGCATAAAGGCCTTGCTGGCGATGGCTATAGAAAGGGCCGGTTCCATTCACCTTGCCTAGTAGACTTCTTATCTAGTAGACTGATAAAAGGAGGATCTATCGATCTGAGCTCGGAGCAAAACGTACAGAAGACCACCAACATGATTGCTCGCCTCGTTTTACACTGTACAATGAAAACCCAACTCAAACTTATCATGAATAGAGGTTCTTCAACCCACCTTTCTTTTTATTTAATTGTTGGTTTACCACACAATTTCAGCCGTGTCTTTATAAGGGTTACTGTGTTTAACCGTGATTGAAGCCACCTTCCTGCTGTGCAATCCTGTGCATGACGCTTCACTAGGGATGGATCCCACTCAAGATGAGACACCTTGAGTAAATAACTTACTGTGTTCATTTAAGAAAAAACAGAAAGCCAAGTAAAAAAAAAAAATAAATAAAATAAAAAATGCACTTTTGTTACAACACTTGACCATAAAAAAGGCAGCCTTCTCAGCACACAGCAGTTATCTGCTAACCTGTTACAGCCATCGGGTGGCAAGCTAAGATCTGGGACCAGCTACAGGAGGTCCAGTCCCCGTGGTGTTAAAATCGACTCCCCCGAACACACAAGCTGAACTGAAGTCGCTCAGGACAAAATCCCACACGGGCCTTCCATAGTCAGGACTTGGGAAGGGGATTCAAAAACAGAAAAGCACACAGTTTGTTTGTTTGTTTTTGTTTTGATTTTAAAGGGTATGCCTTCACTGGTCTGCACAGGAAATGAGCACTGGGGTTTGGGCCATGTCGCTCGGTGTGCCTTCCCGTTGCATGGGTACCGTGTGCTGCTTCCTGTAATAAAAATAACATCAACAGCGTTATGGGAACGGACACACAACTGAATGAGGGTTTGAAAGTACATCTGGAGAAATGGAAGAGTGGCATTGCAGAAGACAGACTTGTAACAGGTTCCTCTTTAAAGAAGTGCTAAACAACCAGCTTCTAACCCCTCCTTCAAATCAGCTTTATTAGCATGATCAACTGCCCACTTTTACTGTGCTGAAAATCTCTGGGATATTCAATAGTTTTTTTGTTAATCTAAAAAAGGTATGCAAATGAGCTGCTTACCGTGTATAGTGTTCTACTTCAAATATCTGCATATCCCACTTCAAAAAGTAAAGAAAAACAAGCAAAGGACCAACAGATCTTCAAGACTAGAAAAGGCAATGATATAGCTAGTGCTAATAATAGGTAGGAAAGTAGATTTTAAAACCTTAGTTAGCATCTCCGTTAAATATGAGTAAACAACAAGATGCAGACTGGATTGCTAAACTTATTAACTGCTTCTGACTACTTGAAGCTACAGCAACCCATAACAATGTTAAGGCTATATTGTGCAGGTTATATATATATATATATATATATATATATATATATATATTTATATATATATATATTTATATATATATATATATATGTTACTAAGAAATAATAAATCCAACTGAAATTCAAATGGCAAACATTTTGACTAGAAGTCCTTTTCAATGTCTTTTAAATGGACATTTCAATGTCTATTCGAAGACACTGACAACGGCTTCTGGTCAAAACGTTTGTCGTTGAATTTTAGTTTCTTTTAGTATTTCTTAATTCAGCGCTATGGAGTGTTTCATTAGTCATGGATAACTGAGAGTCACGTCTCCTCCAGTGGTTTCTGAGGAGTAATTTCAGAGGCCCTTGCCCACTGGCCGAAAGCTGGAACCGACATGAAGTGAAAACACTTCACACTGAGCTGCAAGGCATGACAGGGAGCACATTAACATCAAACAGGAAGACCTTAAGGGATGTGATCCCCCCAAAGGATGTGATTAGCTCGTGGTAATCCCCAATTTGAAGGGTGCCTGCAATGATAAACGTGTATGCGCTTCAATTGCAGAGGGATTGTCAGTCGTTTAAAAGGTAATGTGGTGAATTTTATTTTGTGTGATACAGTAAATCTTCCTGGCGGGAGACAAGCAGCTATTTCGGACTCACTAGTGAATGCAAGACATTGTTTGTGGGGCAATAGGGGAGGGGGGACCTCGTGGAAAATAAAACTGAAGCAACAGAGAAAAACCAAAAAGATACAGTTTACTAAATAAGCCTTTAAAATCACTCCAGTGGAGAGTTATAAAAGGCTATCTGGCACCACACAGGTGCTTTATCCGATTGGTTATATTCAAGGCTTACCTGTGCACATTCTCCATTGCCGCCACCTCTGCCAGTGCAGCTAGGCTGAAGAAGGCTGGGATAGGAGACACACTTGGCATGTCTGCTGTAATACTGCACTCTGAATGGGCCTGCGTGTCTCTGCAGCTCCCTCGGTCCTCGTTGCATAAAGTCTCTTGGTTGAATGGCTTCTCCTCATGGTCCTGTAACAGTTCCCCAGCTCGGTCTCCTATTCACAGAAACATAAAACCCAGGTAGGATTTAGACTTCAGAAACGTCAACATGAAGCACACTGCAGACTTTCAGTCGAAGGTGCTGTGGAGAGCTCTGCTTACCGCTATGGCTAAAAAAGTTTTGCATCAGCCAATAGAACAAACTCATTTTGCTTTATAAAATCGAATGAAACCTGATGAATAATATTACGTTAATATATTGAATTACATACCTCTTTGTAGTTTCCCCATATACTTAATGAAAACCTGACAATTAAAAATGTTTGAAATCCAACATGAAATACTGTTACACCTTTATAGCTTCCGGTAGACTTTTGTGATGTAATTTTGTAGTTTCTTTGATTCCACAATGTTAATTAAAATACCTAAATTATGTTATTTTTTATTTTTATTTTTATTAAATGATGTCACAGTCTTAAAATTCTAGGTGATGTAAAACGCTTGGCCAGAGCTGTACATTTCTATACAGTTCACATACTGCATTAGTCCTGTATGATTCAGATCTTTAGTAATACAGTAGTTATCATTCAGTAAATGAATAACAAATACAACAAATGTAAATCAATTGAGTTTTACATGAACCTTCTTTAATCTCAAATGAGATTTAATTTATTGCACAGTGCCACCCTGTGGTTTTATGTTATACCTTTCTTTCAAAAGAGACAAAAGAAAAAAAAAAAGTCAAAATCAGACCACTTCTGCATAGACTATTCAATCCAGTCCTTGTCACTTGTCAGGACTGGATCACAGGGCTGTAACAACTGAACAGACGTACAGGTTTGAATTTTGTGCCCAATTTCTACACTGCTAGCCAGATCAACGGACGTCCTTGATTCCTGATATGAAGCCAATTTCCCAGCCCAGTGAAGGCAAAGTCAAAGCTCCCTTTGAGCCTCACAGCCAAGGTCACCATGTCAAGACTGGGATTCAGATCAGTTAACTCCCACGGCCCTCCACGCAGCAGTGCCTTTACAAGGTGAGTAACAGGCAGTCTCACCCATCACTTAGTCCTGGTGTGACTGGCTGCACTTTCACCTGCCTTTCAAACACAATGCCTTACCTTCTGCAAGGGACACCCCCCCGTCCGCGCTGCGCACCAGGTGAGTGATTTTCTTCTTCCTTGCCTTCCTCTTCTGGCTGCCCACCAGAGGCTCTCCCTCTCCTGCTGCTGGCTCTGGAAGGAGGGGGTTTGACGGCACTGAAGCCTTTGTTTTCTGGGCAGCCTCAGTCGGGCTTGTGTCTTGGGATACTATGGCTGAAAGAAAAGAGGAGGGAATGATGCCTGGTGATATTGACTTGGACACTCCTTGGGACTGATTAGGCACCATTTGGCTGTACTCACCAGCCCCAAGATGGTAGTACAAGATTAAAAGGTTGTGGTATGTTTTAGATATAAAAAAAATGCTATGATCAAACAGTTTTACATGACCAAATTGTGAAACACTGTGCTCCACATTTTACTTTTAAATTTTTTTTGCACACATTTGTAATTTTCCCTGCTTCTTCAAGAAAAAAAAAACAAAAAAACAAAAACAAAACAAAAAAAAAACACACAACTAACAGACTTGGGCCCTTAAACTTTTCAAAGAATTCAGCTAGCACAGAAGAAAGTTCAACTTCGACTTGAATACCTTTATCCAACGTGGTGGGTTTCTCCTTTTTGTGCTTATACTTGTTGACGATTTTGTGAAATAAATTCTTTTTCTGTGACGGAGATGAACCTGACCAAAAGAAAAAAAAATAAATGATGCTGGATGTGTAATCTTTACCTTGCCATTCCTTAAACATCGTAAGATACCCCATTTCAAATAAGGGTCCTGTCTTATCACTAAAACCCATTAATGCTCTTCCACAGTCTACATTATAACATGGCTATAACTGTTGTTCTATTCATTACAATGGGAGTTGTCACAGCTGTCCATTAGAGGGACAGCAATGCAAGATCAAAGCGTGGCTGGGTCAACAACTTTAAAAATGCACACAGTTTTTTTTACTAATGACACAGAATTGTACAAAACGTACATATCAATCTTCCTGATGTCGCAACGCACCGAGGCAAGCAATTATAGGACCACAACGCCCACTCTGTCGTGGCTTACTGCTGAAATGTAACAATTTGTACATTATTACAGCAATGAAAGCGCAGGCTCTCGGCTCACCCCCTTTGTTTGGTCTCTGCTGCTCGGACGCCCCGTTCCCGCTGCTTTTCTTCTTGTTTGTGGTGGTCGTGATGTTCTTGCGGTCGAAGGTCAGAGGGCTGTACTGCGGCAGGCTGTTGAATTTCTTTTCAAATTCTTCTTCCAGCTTCCCTAAACTACTGAGAACAAGACAAGCAATGTCTAACTTTAACTTCTACTCCAGGGGGAAAATGTCGAAGAATTTTGTAAAGCCGAGGGAACACAAAGACACTATAACGAGCCATACAACTGCCATAGGGCTCATCATGACCGATATGATGGTGACTGAATTAGTCAAGAGCTCAAACACAGCATTAAAGCAGCTCATACCTAATTAACCAGGTGATGTGCACATACAGGCCTGAACAGTGGTCCCCTATGAGCATGTTTTCATGCAGTCCTGTATAGAAGTTACATGCAAATGTGTATTAAAAGTTAAAAAAAAAAAAAAAAAAAGTGGACGAAAACCAGCAGTTTTAAGCAAGGCATGAAAAGATAAGATCAGTGTTCAGTCAAGGCTCACCCAAGTACAGATTCCTCTTTAGATTTAGATTTCTTTAGCTTCTTGGGGTTGCTGCTCCCAGTCTGTGAAAACGTCCAGCTGTCATCAGTCCAGCAACCCTCCTGATCGGAGATACTGCCTCTGCCAGAGCCCCTCTTACCTGCACAGCAGAACACAGGACAATGCAGAGATAAACTAATATATACCACCCCTAACATAACCCAGCACAAAGACCACAGCCCAGCACCGAGGAGATATGCCATCTAAAACAAGTGCTGCATCAGGAGGTTACTTAAAAGATGAAGGTCTTCTGAAAGACCTGCTTACAGAAACTCTCTCCTGTCTTTCTCTTGTTAGCCAGTGAGGTAGTTTGTTTACCTGCTGCATAAACTGGGCAGCTCAATAACAGCTTACAGTATGGTTTCCAAGCATTATGTTTAAAACAAACACTATAGAAATGACTTGAGCACTTGTGTTTTGCTCTTAACTCATTAGAACTATGAGAAATGTCCACAGGTGTAATAAGGAAAGTATTTATTTTTATTAACTCGTTTAGGAGGGAGTTCAACTTTCACTCACCCCTGTCTACGTTAGCCCGCAGTGATGTCAGCATTCCCTCCGACACAAGAGTCTTGTACAGAGCGCCTTTGCAGGTCCTCTCGGACTTTCTGGATCCGCAGGTTTCTGCCTTTGCGTGGCCGTCCTTCTCCTCGGCTTCGACGTGCCCTGATGGGGGGCTCGGGGCGGGCTCTTCCTCGGGAACGGCGAGTGCCTCTTTCTTTATACTAGTCTCCTCAACCTTTGCTGCCAAAATCACATCGGTGCTGATGGAATCCAAATCCAAGTGGGGCGGCTTCGAGTCTTCGGTCGACTCGTGCTCTTTAGTTTTCTGCAGCTGCTTCACTTTGGGCTTCAACTTCTTCTTCGGTGGGGATGAATCAGATAGGGTTCTCTTGTCGCTAGATGGGCAGCCTGTCTTCTTTCGGGGGGTCTCCTCTTCTGCGCTCCCCCAGTCTCCCTTGGCGACCGCCTCAATCGTGTAAATGACGCTCTCCAGGTCGGACTCGGACGACTGGCGCTTCTTGCAGGTCTTTTTGTGCGTGGTCTTCTCGGTTTTTGGAGTCTCCGGCCTGTCTTTTTTCTTCTTCTTTTTCACTTTCTCTGCTTTGCCAAACGCCGGCGGGCTGGCGTCAGTGGGGGTGGAGGAGGCGGAGGATGAAGATGAAGATGAAGATGAGGAGGATGGCGGTGGTAGTTGTCCCGGCTCATCCGGAGTTTCACAGCTCTGCAGCTTGCTGTCGGTCCCTGCTTTGCTGCCCGCTGAACCGTCACCTAGAGCAGAGGCTTCTGGGAGCGGGGTGCTCTCTGGCGCTTTGGCACAGCTTTCAATTTCCACTCCTTCAGACGCCAGACACATCTGCAATAAAAAGGACAAGATCACTTCCGTTGTACATTTAAAGCCAATATGTTGTGTTCTATCATTTGCATGATATTTAGATAATAAATGGAACTTAAGATTAGCTTTATTCCCCCCTATATGTACAGTACCCGTCATAGGCCTGAGTACAGCAAGGAAATACTAATGTTGCTATAGAAACCTGCATTAATGAGAATAGTGCTGTATATTAACAAGCATAAGCTATAGTGTTACATAATGAAATGAAAACCCAAAAGCTAAAAATTTCAAGCTTAGCGATTCGAAAGGTGCAGTTAAACAGACAAAGTGTAAAACCCCGACTATACCTTTACAAGGATTTGAAAACTGAAACTAAACGAGACTCAAGCAAAGGTATGAAACCATTACCAAGCTCTGCAGTCTAAAAACAAAACCTTCTGTCTTTCCAGTCTTCCTCAGCAATCAAATATATTGGGCCAGTCTTTAATTAACTTTTTTTTTTAAATGAGAAAAAATGGTGTTACTGTTATAAAACTAAGAAGCAAACCTACTGAGAGTGCTTAAGAGACCTTGAATTAAATTACTTAAAGAAAAAAAAAAAAAAGCTACTTTTTGGTGTATTATAGCACTAAAATGATGTAATCACCTGTGGGCTAAATCAAATAGGAGACGCTGCCTGCTGCCAGCAGGTGGCAGTGTTTACAATCTAAAAACAGGATCAGCATGAGTTATTTACACAAATGTGAACTCTAGTTTTTAAAGACATGAAATGCAGTGTCATTCTCTTAACAGTGCCAGTCTCAACTTATATTATCAGATTGACTACACTGAAGGATTAAATATTAAATCATTAATAACTTCAAAAAACACTCAATTAAAAATACAAGATCATAAAATTTTAAATAAAACATAAAAACTGCTGAAGGCACTCACCAAAACATTTGTTTACTAGACTTGGTTTTATATCCGTTTTTACGTTGAAAAATCTCTTTTTTTATTATTGTGTAGTACTGTAGTTACAGTATCAGGCCACTAGGTGTCACAGTCGAAGGTCATCGCTGTAGAAGGATACCTCTTCATTGTTAAGCATCAAATAGAAATCACACAAACATCTCAGTTGACTTGTAATACAGGAGTTAAGTGTCACGCAATGAATGGAGGAGATAAAGAGGTAAGAAACAGACATGCCAGGACCTCTATGAGCCGGTTCATAATAGCTTACCTCCGCAAGCTGGAAGAGTGCTGACTGGCCACACGGCTTCGCTTCAGGGACAATGGAATGAGACGTACTCGAAGAGATCTGCACCAGAAAGCAAGGCATCAGGGGCTTGTACTGTACAGCATATCACTGCATGAAGGCATTTCCCTGGAAACCTGAAGGTGGCATGGTCAACAGCTCCCTCCGAAACACCACCCATCCACATTCATCACTGCGTGCTGCCTGGTACACACGTACTTATCAATACGTCCGCTTCCTTTATTTCGGCCGCATTATTGAGCCTGTGACTCATTATTTTAGACAGCCCTTCACGCACACTTAAAAGGTATAAAGTCCCATATAACTTTAAAAATCATTGTTGCAAAATGTTGCTCAAAAGCAATGGAGTATATAAATATCAAAAGGTTACCCGTTAGATGAATAATTTAGCTACACAAACTGTATTATATATATATATATATATATATATATAGTAAGATAGCAGGTTGTGAGAGACAGCAGGGAGGGGGTTAAAACCTCCCTGCGAGAGAAACATGTGAGAATGCACCTTTTGTTAATTGTTTGATTGTATTGCTTTATTGTTTCATTTAGTTTGCTAATTGTTTTATTGTTTAGTTTAATTGTTTTATTATTAATTATCATCCGCACCTGGGCGTTATTGGGGGAATTCGATCCAGGTGCGGGGTTTAAAAGGAGAGCAGGCAGTCTGCTCGAGGCTGCTGAGTAGAAGGAGGCAGAAGAGGTGCGCTGTCTCCGAGTAGCCAGAGTAAAAAAAAAAAAAAAAAAAAAAAAGTAAGTGCGGTGCCAAACCGGTGTTTTTGTAAGGACGGGAAAACAGCTTAGCTGTCCCATGTTAGGCAGTGGGTTCCTGAAAGTTGAGTTAGTGCTCCAAGAGGAGTTAGGTGTTTATTTTGATTTTGTATTTGTTTTATTTTGTGTTCATTAAAAAATAGCGCGTCAGCGCTTGAAAAATCCACTTCTGTTGTGCTGGGTCGTATTCTTAAAAGGGGCAACGAACCCGAGTAGGGCCGCTCGTTTACATTATATATATAATATATATATATATATATATATATATATATATATATATATATATATATATATATATATATATATATATCCTAGTGGCTGGATACAGATAATACGTATACATATGAACAGGAATGAAGGAGTTCTCAAAAGATTTCAAATCAATGAGATATGGTCTTACATTACTGCAAGACGACAGCTGTATTATATACACTCAAAATACATAATGTAATGAATTTACTTTCTGTATAAACATCCATTTTCAAAAAAGCAATACAATATTTTGTTCACAAAAAATCATGGTTTCCTTCTTTTAAATGGTTGCTCATCCTGTAACAGAGCTTGAATACATGAAGAACATCATCTTACTTCTGAAAGTAACAGCAGGAGCATCCATTGCTCCGAGTGACACAAGGAAGCGTGCAGAGCAGGTTAACATATGGGAGAATGCAGTACCTGTAAACAGGCAGCACTGAATTCTACTACACAGTAAAACTCAACTTGCCTGCGAGGCGATTTAAATCTGTTTGTTTTAGGATCTTTTGGGATGCAATTAAACCTCATGAATAGTTCCTTGCATCACAGCTGAAGTAGCCCTCAGCTTTACTCCTTGCCTCTGTGCTAAGCGCAGGGACGGACACAGAGACAAGAGGTGGCGATTGATCTCAACAGCTAACCAAGCTCTGTCAACTGTCACGTTCCCACCATACAGTCTGCGCAACGGTCAGCTGGGTACCTTCATTTGTCTTCAAGGCAATGCTGCTTTGGGATCGCTATTGCCAGCTGTCCAGCCCTATAATCACAGGTCTACCTGACCAAAAGCACCAACAGTCATACAGTTTCTAAACCCTCACTAGGTTAGCTTTCTCTGCACTGTACTTTAGAATGCAGATCTTGTAGACAGTCCAGTTTGTTCATGTGCCCCAAATATTATATATATATATATATATATATATATATATATATATATATATTTTTTTTAATTAGGGTCGCAAGTTGCCCTCCCCTTTGAAACCAGCTTACCACTACATCACTCCACAATACAAGCAACAGTGTTATAACTGACACTCACAAACTCGCGTTCCGTCCCTGATCAGGAAGCAAAGCTACATTTAAAAAGGATTCCCTTACCTCTGCCAGCTGAAACAATGGGGACTTCTCACACGGCTTCGAGGAGTCGGTGGCTCCTGCCCGGGATGTATTGGAAGATATCTGCATTCAGAGCACAACACACAGCAGATCACGTCACTTTCTGTTCGGTAATTCTTTTAAAAGATCCTTTTATTACAGCAGCAAAACTTTATCAATAAATGGGAGCAGTTCAGCCGACACAACTTTAAAAGGTCAGCCAAGGCACTGTAGCTTTAACCAAAAGAACTGCTTTCACTGATCACTGCCTGCCCTTAAACTCATTACAAAGCACTTGGAATATCACCTGTTGGATACAAAATCATCACCCCCATCTGTTTTTGTGCTATTATGTGACTGTGTGACTGCAAACAGCTGTTGGAGGAGGAGCAGGGGTTTCTAAGGGACTAAATGAGCTCAGAGTTTTGTCATTTTACATTGCAAGTTCAGATCACAACCCTGTGCATGTGGATTGCAAATTACATTCAGTTGCATTAACTGCAATAATATGCAAATGAGTCTCCCTCGCAGGACTTCCCTTGCAAAAAGGACAATAGTTTTAAAGAAATGGAACAAAAAAAGGAAAGAAGTGGCGCCAATAAAAACAAAAGAAAGAATCAGCCTTCATGTTTAAATGAGACTAAATGGAAAAGGACAAGGCGTATTCACCTCCCCTCAGCAAACTCAAACATAGATGACTTTCCACTATGGGAAGGGTCCAGCACGTCCGAATGCGAGGTACAAGAGGAGATCTGGGGTTCAAAATGTTTCTCTGCTGCCAAAATGCTAACCATTTGGAAAAACGTTGGGGGGTGGGTAGTATTCCTAATTTACGTTGTCATCGTTGACAACAAACTGTAGATTTGTAAAAAAAAAAAAAAAAAAAAAAAAAAAAGAATAAATTACATTGGCACCATTTCTCAGACATTTGTACAAAAGCACCTACCAACCGAACTCCAACATCATCCCTTTATCAAAGTTCATATGAAGCTGCTGTATCTCTCATTGTGTTTGAATCTGGCCCTCAACAGGGAGATACAGGTTTTATATGTAACAGAAGGCATGGCAGGGATGCTATTTGGAGAACACAATAAAGCAGTCATGCAATTTGCACATTTCAAGTGTGTGCTTCATATTTGCAAGCACAGCCACAGTGCTTTCAGGCTGTCCTTTCAGAAATCAGGCCTGCTTTATTTAATGTATCAGCAGGCACATTTTACTCCAGTGAAAAACAACATATCTGTAAACACTGCATCTTTAGAATGACTTGTCATTTCCATTTTTCTTTTACAAGTGATAATATTAGACTGACTTTAAGCAGAATATATATGCCTGTCTTTGATAAAGCTCCTCAAATTACATTGAACTATGTCCAAAGGCTTTCAAAGAAAAAAACAGCTGCATTTAACTATGTAAGTGCAGGTTCATTATTACCCAGTAATGACCCGGGTGTTGTCCATTTGTTCAATGTAGTACGAATGTCTTTTGCGTGTGCTTTAACTATTAAAAGAATATCACATTCAAGCAGCAGATGGGAATTAAACAGGGAGGGGGACAGGCCTTGAATATCTTTAAAATTGCCAGCTGCATTATTCATTGCACTGCAGGATTAGCCTTGCATCGCTCACCCCCCTCGAACCTCACCTCTGCAAGCTGAAAGAGAGCGCACTGCCCAGGGTGCTTTGCAGGCTCTGTTACTTCTGATTGGGGTGTACTTGAGGAAATCTGCAGGAAAGGACAAGAAAAGGAGCTGAGTCAAGCACTTTTTACCAACTCGGCTTCACAGCGAGCGATTTACTGGTACTACCTGCTTCTGGATACAGACAACTCAGACCAGGGGCTAGGTTCAGAACTGTACTTGTGCCTTTTTTAATATTGATTCCCATTTTACTTCTCCTGCATTGCCTAATAGGGCTGCATGCTGGGAGCACATGGCATTTGCATTGATCCACTGCACTGTTCTTAGGATGATGGAAAGCAAAGATACTGCACCTCTCACAACAGAAAGTACTGTTACAGACAGGATTGGGGTCAATTCCTGTTTTTCAATTCTAATTCCTTTTTAAAAATCAATTCTAATTCTAATTCCTTTTTAAAATCAATTCCAATTCTTATCAAATTCTAATTGTTTGATTTGATAATCTGTTTGATTTCTTTTGCAACAGTTGCATTTTCTTTTGACCATTTTTATAAGAAAGCAGAGATATTACTTGGCGTTCAGAGGCCTCCTGATCCCAAATCAACCCAGCAGTGTCACAGGTTATTTTTGCATAGGAGGAGGTGCAATTTGAAGAGCAAAAAGCTACCCAGGACACTGTTCCCCATACAACAACACTGTCTGTCATCTCTACCCAGGACACTGTTCCCCATGCAAGAACACTGTCTGTCATCTCTACCCAGGACACTGTTCCCCATACAAGAACACTGTCTGTCATCTCTACACAGGGCAGTATACTGCATGGTGACACTCCTGCCAAAAAGACAACCTGATGTACAGTTTGTATTTGAAACCAGTTCCAGGAGTCCTTACCTCAGCAAGCTGAAACAGTGCTGACTTCCCACACCGCCTGTCAGAGCCTGGGGTTTCTGCAGGCAATGTACTTGAGGAGATCTATACATAAAAATAAAAAAAAATTCTGTAACTACTGACAGCATTTTTCTCGATACACCTATGCAAGTTCAACATGCATCCTTGCTCTATATAGAATAATCTTTGTATAGCAATGCCAGTGAACACTGGTGCAAATAGAGCATCAAAGCATAAGGGGAGCATGTTGACAAATCAACCTGAAAATGGTATCCGATCACACATTTAATAAGCTGTGTTTCCACAGCCCAAGCCTTCCTGTCAGTGAGCATGTGCTGCTGACGCTTTCTATTCTAACTAGTGCTAGACAGACTCCGGTCTGGGAAACCCACATTCACGGAGAACGCAGACGTGCTGCCCGCGCTTTTGGGTCACTCCGTACCAAATTCATACCAAAAAGCAAACTCTGTAAAGGCCACTGTCATGTGAGATTGAGGGATACACAAAACTGACACAGTGACCCTGTGACCTGCTTAGTGATCCAGCACACCCCTTCTTTCATACCAGGACATTAATAATAATCCCTGCCTGCTGTATTGGAATGATTATGAAGTATTTGCCTCCTCCTGTTCTTCTGTGAACAAACAAATAATGCATCAATAAAATAAACAGGCAACCATTTCAAGCAGGCCAGCCTTTGCTGCAAATGCTCAAGTCAATAATCAGCTGCTCATGTAAGACCCTGCCACGGTGCTTTAGCAGACAGTTGTACTGCCAGTCCCCTACCGTCATAGAAATATTGTGCGTAGGAGTAATTAGGACCAATTTGCAGAGAGTAAATGGAATTTGTGGAGGATTACCGAAAACATCTCTCTAGGCATTTCCTTTTTTTTTTTTTTTTAAACCACTCTGTAATGAAGTGTCTGGGAGGGCACTGAAGAGATCCGGATTCCTTGCACTTGCACACACAGCCATGAGCCTCCCCTCCCTTTCATGAGCTGGAACATGCATCACACAGATTTGTGCTCATGCACTAAAGCGCAACTGAGCACGGAGTTGCTTCCCTGCTTCAGCCGGTTATAAATCACTGCACCTGGCAGCTCGCCCTCGCTGGGGTCAATGCAGCAGAAGATCTCTCTC
Organism: Acipenser ruthenus; assembly: GCF_902713425.1. Classification (NCBI taxonomy): domain Eukaryota; kingdom Metazoa; phylum Chordata; class Actinopteri; order Acipenseriformes; family Acipenseridae; genus Acipenser; species Acipenser ruthenus. The sequence goes on from NC_081196.1 coordinate 4,798,662, forward strand.
TCTCTCTCTCTCTCTATTATTACACACACAAGCAGACCAGGAAATCAGTGGAAACACTTTTAATGGGTTCAGCAGAAAATCTCAGGGTGTCTTTCATGATTGCCATAGGTCAAATCTAAAAATATTCTCATTAATTTGATGAGCTAAAAAAAAGCACAGTATACAACACTGATTACGAAAGGCATATATGCCTGGGTCTTGGTGAACACTGTTTGGCGATGCCTCGTCTATTCTGGAGCTGTTTCACTCTATGATTTGGATGCAACAATATACCAAGGTCAGGATACCACACATATCAATATACAGGTCATGAGAGGATATGTACTTCATGTATCACTGTCAGGATACTGCTGGCCTTACTTTGTATCATTCATGATGGACTACATGCATTTCAAAACTTGACATATGTATTCAAGCATGTACCAGCATCAATTATAATTCACATTTAATCCCCTGTAAGAAACATTTGGTGGACTGCAAGCAGCTAAGTGCTTTTGGGCGTGCATCACAATATATCATTTAAAAGAATGGATACATGAGGTTTTGCTCTATACTAACTAATACGTTCTGCTTCCTGGATACACACTTGAAGTCAAGGTGTCCCCATATGGCATTTCATAATGAACATAAAATCATGCAGCAGCACCTTTAGGCACATAAATAACAATGTATAGAACAGACTAGTGGGGGTATTTGAACATCGGGCACCATTACGGGAGACAGGAAATACTAAACCTTAATCGGTCACATGACTACTTTCATTCCAAACCTTTTTTCTTTTGTATTTTGCAACCAAGAAAAATATACCAACAATATATGTGGAAAGTCACAGCCAGGGTCGGGTCCATTCCTGGTTTTCAATTCCAATTCTATTTGCAAAATCAATTCCCAATTGCAATTCCTTACAGGACAGGGGGGGAGATCTTGAATGCATTTGACAGTCATGCAGGTATTATAGTCTGACCCAAAGCAAAGTGACAGGAGATCACTGCAATCGGGCAAAGGAGCGGTGTGCGCTCAGCTACAAAAAACCATTTCACCAGGGAAACTTTCCTTCCTGTTTAGATAAGACATCTTTCCTCCAAAAACCATTACCAGGGAATCAAGAGATAAGAGGATTTAGGGTTTATAGTATCAAAAGGACAGCTTGCAAGAATGACAGCATGCTGCGTCACTGGCACTGTAGTGTATTAATATCAGGCTATGGACGCTTCCCATGAGCCTGTTCACAGGTGTACTGAAATAATGCTTTCTTTGCATTACGAAGGAGGATTAAATAGTGCAGACTTGCTCCTCTAAAATAGTCACCTAGTATTTCATTCTATGATCCAGTCTCCACTAATTCATCTTCTGGTGGGTGTGTGCAAAAACACTACAGTGGAGAATACTGTATCTCTTTCTGTTGGATTTTGTTTGAATTTTTTGGCACCACCTGGTGGACAATTTTTGCAAAATAAAAAAATAAAAAAAACACACACAGAATGTCATTGATTGTTGTTAAATTACACTTACTTAAACATTTCTCATCTTCCAATACTAGAAAGTAACAGAAATAATAGAAATACTGAAAAACCGCTTAGTCCCGTTGATATTCGCATTAACATCGAGCAACAAAACGTAACTTCAAGCATGGATTCATATCGGCTGTAAATCACATTTAGTCATTGTTCAGAACCAGCAGTAGTTTACATGGTCTGGCTGCACATAGACCACTGGTGTGGATCATGAGGCACCAGGACCTTTTAATCTATACTTCAAGATATCTGCATATTCCAGCAAATAATTAAAAAAAAAAAAAAGTGTGATAAGATAGCTTACCACTCCTTTAAAAGAGAAACTTCTATTTCATGTTTTATTCAATATTCAACAGATATTAAAAATTCACAATTTTACAAACACTCCATTGAATCCCATATGTTACGCAGTCAAAGGCATGGACTTGCAGTACTTTCTGCTTCAGCACCTGGTCTGCAGTTTTATAGATCCCCACCAGCATGGTTTGTCCACTGCTACACAAAAGCTTCCCCAAATTTGAAGCACTGCCTACTGCCACAGTCATCAATATCCATGCACACTTCTACAAATTCACCTCTGCAACCTGACTTCCGGTCTTTTCCGATTTTGTGATCACAGCTCACCATTCTATTACAAACTGCAGCTTTGATTTTAGTTTTAAATCAGTAGTCTCACCTCTCGTGCTGTCAGCGCATGCTCCCCCGCTAACAGCAGCATGCTGAGACCGCCCATCTGTGTAGGATCTGTGCAAAATACAGACAATGCAGGGGGTTTAGGATCCAGGTACTGCTCACAACCACATAGAACGGCATGCATTAAGAAAAAAACAAGTGAATGAAAGTAAAGTCGTCTCCATGTACAGGAGCACCTCCGAAGAGAACACTCCGCCTATGAGAACACCTTCTTTGCAGCGCAATGGATACAGTACCGTTTTGTAACCTGATAACTCATCATCAAACTTGAAATGGTTTATTCAGTCTTTTCAAGAACCGCCGTTATCTCATTGTCTAGTTTTGTATTCGGATTTCCACGAGTGCACCTCATCGCTACAAAATGGCATGTAAACAAGCACAGAAACGCGCCGCTGTTTCTCTTGCTACAAAAAGTTGGAAATTGTTCGAGCTCCTGAAAAAAACCTGAATAAGACACAAGTTGCAAAGCAATTTGTGTTTCCCGTTCTGGTGAGTTGCTTCACCATTCTGTTAAATAATGCTGTGCCTGTCTTGAATATTGCTCCTGTACATGAATTTACAATAAATCTAGAGCTGCTGCAGCATTTTTTAATGTGTACTGGGGTGTTGTGTTAATTTAGTTTGACAGTTAGTTTATTAACGTTAGTGTGTCTGTTACTTTATTATCACAGTTTATTAACATACACTTGCCTATTGCTTTTCTCTTACTTATTCAGTGCATTTCATATGTTGATGCACATGCGCCATGACAAGTAATACATATCTACTTATGTATTTATTGATTCATATTGTATCTGGTGGTTAACTGCGTCTTGCTTGCTTCCCAAGAGGTGTTCTCTTAGCCGCAGACTGCACTGTTAAAACAGACCACCCTCAAAAAAGAAGTTTGGAATCCGCAATATTACATTCACGGAAATCATGCTCCAAGGAAACATCTGTCCATGGAGACTACCCAACAGGCACACGGCAGGTCACCAAGCAGTTATTTTGAGAACCCACCTGCCATAGCGAAGTTAAGCTGTTGCATCTCCTCCAGCTTGCCCTTTCTTTTGGCAGCAGGGCAGTCCTTGGAGGGGTCTGGAGGGAAGCTCCACACTTTCTTCCTGGTTGTGACGGTGGGAGAGGGGCTCTTCACTGGCTTGTTGGTCGTGGGACACCACTTGTACCCAGGATTAGCCTTCATGAAGGCATCTTTATACTGGAAAAGAACAGGGAAGGAGAGTATGAGCGAGTGCAGGGTGGTGTTGGGGTTTACATATACCCAAACAGACAGTGTAGCTGGTAATGTATTTTAATGTGCGCCAAGTCATTCATGACAGACTTCTAAAAAACGTGCACACACACAGACTTAGTGTTTGGCTTGTTATGCAACGTGTTTATTTAAAATTGCATTTTGAAGTAAATGCATTATAAAACTTCTCTACTATGCCAGTACAGCACTGGTATCAAGGGAGCCATGCTGCATTCTCTACTTTCATCTGTATTTCCAATGAAGTCCACATCCCATGAATTCATAACAATGTGCCGATAGACCGGACAGACCCGGCTGTAAGCTCCTTCAGAGCCTGTGTCTGTCACTGCTTGCCCCTGGTTCACAGAAACCACCTGGCACTATTAAATAAATGGCCAAGTTGCATTACAGCCTTTCCGCGATAACTGAAAATGAACCGAGAAAGCGCTTCAGAATGCAGACAAGGAAACACATCATCTCATAACATAATAATCAAAGGCTGCAGTACAGTTTAGTCTGGCCTTGATCCGGACGGACAGACAGACAGACAGACAGACAGAGAGAGAGAGAGAGAGACAGAGAGAGAGAGAGAGAGACAGAGAGACAGAGAGAGAGAGAGAGAGAGAGAGAGAGAGACGTCAAGCAAGGCCAGACACACGCTTGTTTGTTATTGTCCATTCAATTCTAAAACAAGCATTTTGCTTAAGAGATCTTTACCGCTGTTGTCGGCTCGTTTGTGTGGCTTATCCGCTGCTCACTTCATGCACACAAACCTTTCACCCTGATCGCAATACGTCTTCCTTGCTGATGCAGGACGGAGGTGAGGGGGGGGGGGGGGGATATTTGGAAAGCCTTGTCTAACAAGGATTCATAGCCAGTGCTGTTGCATGCTCTGGAAACTGAGCCTTAACACAAAGGGGCCCCTGACTACAGACAATCCTGCAATGCAGAGCAGAATATATATTTACAGCCATGCTAATTAAGAGTCACCAGTAGACAGGTCCTGCAATAGTACTGAGAAACAACATGATACTCAGTGACTGGAACTAATCTTTACAGTTTACAAACAAGTCAAATCTGCTATAGATGATAGTATTTATTCATACACAGTCATTAAGGAAGCTTTCTCTACAGAAGTACATTTTGCACTGGAGTGTTGCTTTTCCTGTTTCCTGTCAGAACAAAGGGGCGGCATTTTATTCCCCCCCCCCCCACATTCATTTTCTATTCATTAAGATTGCTGTGTTACGCAAGCAGTTTCCCCATACAGTAATATTTTTGTTTAACAAACACTGTTTCCTTCACTTCTGAAATCAAGGGTTTACACAACATAGCCGTATGACTATTTATGATTTACTTCATACCAGATACTGATCAAATTTCCTCTTAAAAATGAACAGCACTGCAGGATCGCAAGCATGCCTTATTATCAGCCGTTATTTCTAATCGTTTTATATTGTCTTCCGTTCAATGTTTTCTCACGATAACCTACGAATCCTCAGTATGCAGGTCTAAGACATCAGCCTGTACTATCCTCAGTACAGGTTGTATAGTGGCCAATGAGCACTGGATAAGACAGGTTTCTGTTTGACACTGTGGAGGGGGGGCGACGCTCAAAACATTAACTCATGATCTTCCAGGCCTGAAGCATGCTCACAACTCTGAAGAGCTAAAGAAGCTCCTTCCCCCAGTCTAACTGGAAAGAATTCTCAAACACGCAAGCTCAAAAACAGGACGACGTGCTGCCTATTTTTACATTATGTACTGTACACCCACACACACCGATACAAGCACACACTCAATACAATGGAGCCCTACAACACAGCAGCTAGGTCACTCGGAACCTCACAGAAGCAGGGGTTCTTCCACCACACCACAGTGTCTCCCAGAGGGGCTGCCCGACACCAAGCCCCATGCTCTGAGACAGAGAAAACAGCACAGCCCAGACACATCCCACACAAGTGGTCTCCTTTCCCCTGCCGGCTCACACAAGGTCCGCAGTGACCTTTCCTTGATTTGCAGCCTTATCTGACAAGTTTTATTGTGTCTGAGAGGACCGTTACCCTGGATGCAATGCTGGGAGAGGCTAATGTTTTCTACTTAAGGGGGTCGAGGGCCCTCTCTCAGACATTCCAAATGATTCTTAAAGAATCCAGTATCAAAAAGTAACGGAAAACCAGCTGTCAAAAATATAAGCGCTGGTCTTCAGACAGGTAGCCAGTTTACAGAACGACACGTTACCAGCTTAGGTGAGTACAGTGCTTCAGTCATTCACTACATGATGATCAGTGGAAATTCACACAGGGGGCTCTAAAGCCCTACCTAGGAAGTTACTAGAAGCTGTCTCTTGTAATACATTAGAACCCCCATTTGTTTTCTGCAGAATGACAGACACCGACTTAATGAGCCATGCTGCTGAAATGTCTGTAGCTAACAAAAGAATGTGACAAATCTTACAGGTTTTGAGCTTCCATTTGCTACATATGTCTCAAATGTGCAGTTCTGAAAGAAACACATATTATAGAAGACATGTGTTTTCATTTTAAACCACATCTTGTACTACATTAGGTTAAAGGAGGCTCAGTTTCTATCTCACATGCATTTCCTAGGTCATTTCACCTCAGCATCTTCTTGGTTAAAGCATGTCAGTCAATTGGGGAAGTAGCTGGTTGAATGGTGACTGGAAAGGAGCTGTTGAAGGGGTGGGCACTCCCACCCACCAAGTGAAATGACCAAGGAAGTGCAACACTATCTCAAAGCACAGTTTAAAACTTATTTAACCTAGTGTAGTACCAGATATCAGGGTTTTAAATAAAATGTTTACTGTAACATGTGTTTATTTCAAAACTCCACGTTTGAGACCTATATAAAAGAGGTAAGATTTACAGAACTAGCTACAACTGCTTCGAGATTGCTGGGGAGGTCTCTGAAGCACGCTGGCTCTCCAGGGTTCCCCCCTCACCTCCTTGGCCATGTCGGTGTACTTCTGCTTCTCCTTGGGCTCCAGCACTGCCCACCAGTCTGCCAGGATCTTGGTGGCGCCGCGGTTGTCGAGTCGCGGGTGCTCCTGGCGCACCAGGGAGCGGTGCCGCTTGCAGAAGAGCAGGAAGGCATTCATGGGGCGGCGGGCACGCTGCTCTGAAGAATCCTCGTCCTCCAGCTCGTCCAGCCCCTCCGGGCTCAGCGCCTGCTCCTGCACAGACACACAACAAGCAGCGTTCAGCTCTCCCACACCGGCTACACTTCTTACGACAGTCTCACAAGGTTTAATTACCTACATGTTTAATATTGAGTTCATTTAAACATTACAAAGCGGGCATCAATTACAGATGCACACTGGCATTGTTTTAAAATCAGTTCACTTCAAGAATCCAGCTTTTGGGAGTCTTTTCAGGTGCAGAACCAGTGGTAGAAAATAGGCATTTTTTGCTGTGTAGTTAGTAAGTATGGTAAATAAGTAGAATTAAATAATGTAGATGATAGAGTATGATATAATGACATAATCATTAACACAGTTGTTATCTCAAAAAATACCTTATATGTATTACCATCATTTCATAGGTCTCACATTTAACCTATACATAAAAATGCACACATTACTGTAAAAGTGAATTAGATTTTTGAATTTTGTGGAATTAGTATCTGAGCTTTACATACTTTAAGCTGGATCAGTAAGAATTTAACAGCTCAATTAAATCTAAATAAAAATGAACTGTAACGAAAGGACCTGCAGACACACTGTTTATTTAAGATATTTCAGCAGAGTATGTCCCTGGAAGTTACACTCTTAGGCCCTGGAGTTGACCCAACTTGCACATTCCAGCTTTGACAGACATAACAGTACATAAAACAGGCCTGACTGCAGTTACTGTACTGGAATGTTTATTAACATTTTCAGTAAATACTAACAGTATACATTTTTACAGAGGAGGGGGGAATGCGATAATGTTTGTGGTCGGCTTTTATTCACAACAGCTCTGAAAACAAACCCTCTCCTTCAATGGAAACGGGAACTTTGTACTGCACTGTGAACCGTGTCCCACCTTGTCCAGCTCTTCCTCCTCGTCCTCCTCCTCCTCCTCGGGGAAGTCAAGCACCTTCTTGGAGAGCAGCGGGTGCCACTGCAGACACTTACGCTTTGGGCGCTTGCCACTCCCCTCTCCCTCCACCGGGGGCTCCTTACTCCGGCTGCCACCCTTCATTGTGGCACTCTGGGGGAGCAAACAGAACAGCAGGGCATTCATTCAGGCTCAAGGAGAACAAGTGTTGGTTCTCGGGGGTAAAGAGCCACAGTGGATGAATGCAGTCGCCTGTCACTGCCCATTTTTATCCATCTCTTTTTTCACATGCAAGTCGTTTAGTCTGAGTGGGGGGGGGGGGTGGTTAAATAATTCTCTTGCTTTGTGGGTGAATGCACTGTTAGAATATTTTATTGAAAATAGTTCACTGCCTTTATTACAACTGTAAAATAAAATCAGTAAATGATGTCAACGGGGGTCAGGATTGCTTTATGGTTTAATAACACAAAGACTAAGGAAAGGGGGCTTGAACTCGAATTACTGTTTGGTAAATGAACCCTTATACTCCCCTGTACCATTACTGTTTTAAATGTACACACTGTCACTCACAAAGAGATCATCTTTAAGCAGTTTGCTTTAATCTCAGCTTGAGACCTTTTGACAGTACAGTAAAAATGCACCTAAATCAGACATAACATTCTATGAACACCTTCAATGACATGGATGCACTGCAGCGGAAGAGCTCCCTTTTCAAAACAGGCACCATTATTAAGGTGGGATAAACTGAATACTGTCTGTATGTGATGGTTACGAGTTGGGAACGCAACACTATTTCTCTCAGGCTTCCCTCACTACTGTGCGATCTAGCATGACATTTATGGACATTGCTGGAGACCCTTTGATTGTATTTCTGATTTGACTTGTAATACACCCCCAGCCCCAAAGCCTGCATTTAGGCTATAAATAGACACATGAATCTTTTCATGTTCTCTTCTCAGCTGGAAAAGGTTTGATACCCTCACACTAAATACATATTATCCAGTCTGTCATAATCATTGGAGCTGCTGTATACTTTGTATAAAGAACTTGGTAACTAGAAGCTTTGTAACCTCCTCGGTGTTGTCTGATGGCAGTAAATCATCCTGTCAAATCTCTACAGATCCGTGTATGCATGTATGTATTAGGACCTGCACCTAATACTCTATCAGACTGGGCTACTATTTGCCCTCTTTACAGCCTTCATACGAGGTGGCATTAACTCCACAAGGTGCTGGAAGGTGTCAAGGGAAGTTAATGCATTCAGTCATTAATATTTCAGACTTGACAAGCCCCTCTAACCATCCCTAATTGTTTGCGATCACAACTGTCTCTCTTGGTGACCACTTTCCCTTCGATTTGTCATTGCTTATACAACGACACGACTATCATGCCTCTTTCGAATAGTGTCAGATCTTTGCCTTTCCCTGTTCCTGATAGACTGTTTGCAATTGTGCTGCTCCCACATCTTTCTTCACCCCTGCAGGTCCCCATAAGGCAGTGTACGCGATTCAAATAGCTTACTGTAGCTTAATATTGCTTTGGCCTCCCCTTTAAAATGATCTGGATTTATTACTTTGCAAGTTCAAATGTTGTAGGGGAAAAAATAATGTTTCTCTTAAAGGGAATGTAACATCTAATGAAAGAGAGCTCAGTGTGATATGGAGATTAATATATATATTAAAAAAAAAAAAAACAAACAAACAAAAAAACTCTTGAGCCTCTATTTAAGTTTTAGACAGCAAAAAGTAAACAAACCAGATTACGCGTGCGGACACATAGTCATCTCTATGGAAAGCCATCTGGGACAAAAACGTGTTGTACTGCTTTAGAGCGAGTCAGAATCTCATGGGACAGAAAAAAGTCAAGCACATCATTCTGAAATGCCTCGCTTAAACAATACCCAACTTCCTGAAAATGTTGTGCAGTGATTTTTATAGACTGTATACATATATATATATATATTGTTGCGACTTTGTTATTCGGAACGTAATAAACAAGAACCAAAACCGTGCGTTTTCTTCCGCCATTTCCACGTTTGTTTTATTTGAAGTGTTAAAGTTAAATTTCAGTTCCCATTTGCTTGTTCAGCTACAAAAAGGCACAAGTAAACTTCATGTTACTACTTTATGAAAACGTGTCTATGGCTGCTGTTTACTGTGGGGAAAAGGCAATGGCAAGGAATGAAAAAAATAAATAAAATGCGGTGTCAACTTTATGTACTATTTATTACGGGAATAAACAAAACATCGTTTAACTTGACCTGCTATTTGGCATCCTTTGTTTTGTAGTTAATTCACTGGGGTAAAGGAAGGCCTATGCAACGTATTCTTTACTCCTGGGATATTTCTCTATTTTAATGTGTTACATATAATAAGGTCTTGCTGTAAAATAAAGCCACGCCCCCTGCCCTTGCTGCTGTGCTGGCTCTGCCTGCGGTCAGAGCAATATAATGGCTTTCATTAATTTCTGAAAAACAAAACGGATATTTGAATGAATATTTAAATTATGAGTGAATCTCTGAACATGAAAATCCCGTGATCGTCCCAGCACTAGGTATGTGTGATCAGTTCTGTGGAGAATTACCAGGAGCCTCAAATTCATTGCACCTAATGGTTTATAAAAAAAATAAAAATAAATAAAAGAGAAGTCCTGAATCCCAGGATTGGGTGCAGGTCTAGCTTGAGTCTCTTAGTTACCGGCACACAATACATAATAAAAAAACTTTAAAAAAAGAGAACAGAAAACAAATTCAGCACTGAAACAAGCTTTACAGATTAGACAGGTACAGTAGGGTCTCCCTCAATGCAACTGCACGGCTGTAACTTGGGAGCCAAATAATTAAAAGGAACACCACTGCAAGATGATTTACTGCACTCTGCTGCCCCCTGGTTGTAAATGCAATATCACAAAAAAAAAGAAAAAAGAAAAAGATGTGTTCAAGTCCATAACGACCATTACCTGTTGGAGTGTCTCCAGCATGCCAAGCTGGTATTTCTTAACCTCTTCAGTGCTGGTTAAATACACGATCACTCCACCACCTCATTACATCTCAGCCCCCACACACATTACTTCCGACTCGGAATCAGTGAGACACAATTCCCCGCGGGCATTGGGCTTGCCTGAGGTGTTTCTGGGTACATTATTACTTTACTGTTGTATCACACGTGTGGCTTTGCCTGGATCACCTCTTTCACATCAGCCTGAAGAAGTTTTTTTTTTTTTTTTTAAATACATTTTAGTGAATTTAAATGGAATTTTACTAATTTTACGTTTTTCAGTGATACAGTGATCTTTAAAAAATGTGCAGTTCATAATGCATGATTGATTTACTGCCGATACAGTAAATCAATATTTTTAAATTCACATGAAGCCCATTCCCCTCAATAGCCCTTGTTATTATTACACTACAGTGTTGGGCATGTAATAATCTGGATTGGGCATGGCCACTGTAAGGTTATTGTGCCCAGCGACTGAACAGGCAGCACCAGTACGAGATACTGGGATGATTACTGTACAGCTATGGCCGAATGTTTTGCATCACCCTATAGAATAAACTAATTTTGCTTCATAAAGTCGAATGAAATCTGCTGAATAATGTTACGTTAACATACTGAATTACATACTGTTTGTAGTTTTACATATAAAACGAAAAACTGACAAATTGAAAAAATGTGACATTTCTAAATCTAACATGAAATTCTGTTCTACTATTATGGCTTCCGGTAGACTTTTGTGATATCATTTAGTAGTTTCTTTGATGACATGATGTTAAATAAAATATCTAAATGATGTTCATATTCATATATATAATTAATGTCTCAATCCTAAAATTCTAAACGATGCAAAACTTTTGGCCATAGCTGTATATTCCTGGGTATCTCTGGCACACTCCTTGGCTGGCTACAGTCATACTTATCTTCACGCACCTCTACTGTTTTTTTCAACAGCCTCACTTCCATTTCCTTTTCTGCTACTAAACTCCTGGTCCACTCTCTCATTTTCACCCACCTTGACTACTGTAATTCCCTCCTCCTTGGCCTCCCCCCTCCTACGCTTTTACATCATTACAAAAATTCAAAATGCCTCTGCCCGTATCATACTCAAACTCCCCGGCGCCTTCCAAATCTCTCCATGGTCTTGCCCCACCTTATCTGGCTGGACTGATCACCCACTATGTTCCCCCATGTCCCTTACGCTCCCAATCCCTATTGTCCCTCTCGGTCCCACCCTCGCCCTGTGCCCAATCCCGTTTCAGTTCCTTTTCCCTTTTTGCTCCCCTTCATTGGAATAGACTCCCACTTATCATAAAAGAGAGTCACCCACGCTACGTAATTTTCATTCCTCCCTCAAAAACGTATCTCTTCTCCCTAGCCCATCCTACTGATACTCCTGACCCCTGACCTCCTGTTATGACCCCGCTTCCCTGACCCTGACCTAGCCTCTGGCTCTCTGCTTTCATATTCGCAACTCATTTGTACCTCCCCACCCTAGCCCAATAACTTACATTCTTTCTTCACCCACTTTTCTTGATCGTATTATTTTGTTTAAATTTGTAAAGCATCTTGGTTAAGGGCGCTTGTCACAGAGACGGCCGGAGTGGGTGGCGTCAGACCAGAAGCAGGAAATAAACAGACAGAGAGGTGTGGTTTGGTGGAGCTGAGCGAATGGTTTCGCTCAGCATTTAATAAACAGCACAGAAAATAAAAGGTTTTAACACAAAACACGGGACACGGCACTATACACCATAATAAAAAGACAAACAAAACGTACTACACTTAAACAGACAGACGAACAAACACGGTGAGTGAAACACTTCTAATTACTTTGTTTTATTTTCTCCTTCTCTCTCCCGTTCTCCACTCACCGAACACCCAACCCCGAGTGAACAAAATGTGCATCTATATATACTGTTGTGCTGGGATTCAATTACTAATTAATTATTCACTTGAATCCCAGCACGTGAATTAATTCTGTGCAACCCCGTGCTCACATATTACATTTAACCAGCACGTGAAGTGACTTGTGCCCTCCTCGTGTCTAAATACAAATCTACATTTTTAAATACACGTGAAACACAGACCCGTTTATATCCCGTGTACCAATGACTATACACCAACATTTACACACGCACGCACCACACAACACATAATATGCACACAGGGGCGGGGCACATTGCCACAGCGCTATAGAAATGTAAATAAATAAATAAATATTAAAGCACTCTCCCTGGTCAGAACAGCCACACTTTTCACTCTGCTCCAAGCACATTTGAGAGCAGGCCATGCATTATGAGCTTTTCCATTTCTTGGCTCTATTCTCTCCCTCTCTCTTTATTCTTCCACAATACAGTAGCTAAAAGGTCATACATCATTCTCTCCTAAAACCATGTTCTGGGGGCAAACGCTCTAATTATTTTTGATAGCTTGGTTGACTTCTTCAAATATATATGTATTTTTTCTTTATTACTATTATGGAGGTCTGGTGCTTTTGTTAGGAATTTGTAGACTTTGTAAAATGTGCTGAATAGGTAAATCAGTAGGAAAACCAGTTCTATTAGCAATTCTGCAATCTCCATCTGTGTGACACCCAAATGCAGTCACAATGCACAGGTTAAAATACAATCTCCATACGAACACACCCAATTGGTTACTTTGTATTATGTGTAATCTAACCAAAAGATCATGAATGATGATGACATTTTAAATAATAACAATCAATATTTCCTATAAAGTCAATTACCACTTTGATACACGATGATGACAAAACATGCAATATACTAAATCAAGACCCAGGCTACTCTACAAACATCTTAAGTAAACTACTGTGTCTAAGATACTAACCTTAAACAAGTGTAAATGTCTCCATGTCATGCTTCCTAATTCTGAGTTTATAAGAGCTTCCACCCCCTCCTTATCTTGTGACTGTGTGAGCTTGTGTCTGTGGGCAAGGGGACTTTCTTTCCGGTCCTTTTGACTCAAATGGATGTAGTAAAGCAGGACCGGACAATAACCTACAGGGATTCACAGCGGTCCACAGGTCTGCAGGAGGACCACAATTGTAAACCATATGCTCACTTTAACAGTATCACTTCACATCCCTTCTAAAAATGCTTCTGTTCCAACATATATTGTTTTGCGTGAGGAACTCCACCTATGCCTTGCCAACAACGATGCTAAGAACTACACATTAGCACTGGAGCAGCTTACTGGAAGGACGATACTTTTGAAATAAAAATGGTTTACTCTTTTAAAAAGACTTTCCTGTTATTATCGCTCACAATGTGAAACAGTCTGCCTCTGAGAACCGCCCAGTCATTTTTATTTGCACCACTCACAATACGTCCAATAAGTTTAGCCACTCTCTTAATACATTCACAATAGCTTCTGTCTAGCATAAAAACTAAGAAATCTCGCAGTGACCTGGAATGTGTAGGCCTTGGAAAGAAATGGCTGGTTGTTTCCGGTGAAGCGTCTGTGCCACTGGATACTTACTCGAATGTGGACCACATGACAGTGTACAGTAGTACAGTGAAGGGCGAAAGCCGGGAATGGAGCCCTGACCATTTCCAGAGCTGCAGGTACTGCACTCAGTCTACGGAGCAGCTCACGTGTAGGAATTGTTAAGGTTTTGGTTTCCATGGTAAACGTACAAGTTTCAGATGCTGTGCAAGATTGTCTGCCGGCATCCTTTTTCGGTAATAACAGCAGTCACAATCAATCTTTCCGAAGTACAGATTCCACTCTGCATATAGAATGTTCTGTTTGCTCAGGATCTGCAGTGGAACTGAATATTTTAGGCTATTCTGTTAAATGTTTGCAGACATAAGACTGCTCACCAGCTCCTTTACAAAGTGTGAACTCAGGCCCTGGGACACTTGGGTTTCCACGACAACTGAGACGCCTTCAAAAAGTACATTCTAAATGTAGATTTATATAGGAGATGCTGACCTGAACACGCATCACTGTACTGTATACCAAAACCTAAACTGAAATTCCACTGAAACAAGACAAGAGTATACTTTTTTAAATGCACACACAGAGACTTTTTCAAAGTGTTTCTGCCAGGTTTAAATAACTCCTATTTTTTTGAAGCGGTAAAAACCCTTGTTTATTTTACAAACCTGAAACCATACAACTACCGGTAAGTGATACATTTCAAGTTCTCTTTAGCCCCCTCTCGGTGCGTTTTGTATCTCATTTTTTTCTCTTTGAAAAAAAATAGGAGTTAAAGAATGGAGGAAACGTTTTGAAAATAAGGCCCATTCTATGTATCCAGACCGTACCTGACTGAATGCATGTCCCTAAACATACTAGTGATATTGTATCTGTATTTACAGTACATTCATTTAAAGAACAGTTTTAAAGTGAAGGAGAATGTCAGCCTCAGTACCAGCACATTCTTGGAGATGAGATGAAACTCTTCCTGACTTTCTGTGCAAATAATAAAAGAAGCCTAAAAATAGCATAAGCAGCCTTTTTATCCTTAAAAATGCATAGCGTGCTTTCAATGTGCAGCATTACCTATACGGAGCATTACAAATCAGCTTAAGAGCTGAAAAAAACACTGTTGAATGATGACTGAAAACAGCGTATAGATAAAAAGAAACATTTTAACACAACTCGCTGTTTTTGACTGCTAAACATGATGGGTATTGGCATATGATATGAGGCTTATTTAGCCCAGATGGCACAAAACACAGTTTGCTTAATAAAATACATACAGGATATCTTTCAGCACAAAGTAGACTTGGCAAAACAACGACCCCAGTACAACTAATTCAATCATTACAGTGTCTACATAGCTACAAGTCACACTAGTCAATTATACAGGTACACACCCAACACAAGGACCTGTTATCTGGTCTCTTGCGTGGAGTGATGTCATTTTCCTCGAATGCACTAGCAGGCAGAATTTTACAGTAGAGTTATGTCTCTGTTGAAAGTGAGACTATTAAGGAATTGATCATACAAATGTAATGTACTGCAAGTCCATCCTTTATCATACTGAGGCAATACAGAAACACCCCGACAACCCCACAGTGGTTATATACCCCCAGATTGAGATCTCAATACCTAAACACAAAACACTAAATAGTAACATACAGACGGACATCTGCATGAATAAATGAATATACTGTAACTTAATACTTTCTTTTAAATTAATTGCATTTACAAGCATAGGTAGATCTGGCCTTCTGGGAAAGCTACATTTAATTTTGCAATTGCTTATTATTATTATTATTGTTACTGTACAGTATGCGGTGCCACAGGGCACAGCTCAACTACCTGTAACTGACCTACAGTTCATTGTAACGAAACCATCTTGGGAAAGCCACATATACCAATAATACATAACATTATTTTTTAAATTATATATGTATTTAAAAACAGTGTTTAAAATCATATATACAATTTGAGATGTCTACATGCTGGAACACATGTTTGGAAATTCCGTTATTTGTGAAAATCTTCAGGTTTCTTTTTATTGTTAAGAGAAACAAAAACACACTGCTTCTTTAAAACTGTGAAAAAGGTAGGTCAGAGTTAATGTTTTATATTTAATTACTTTAATGAAGAACAAATATTCAAACAGAAATTTAAACAAGAAGCATTCATTTCTGCACCACCACTAATGTGTGGAGTCTTATTATCACTCTCACTTCTTGTTGCTGGTAACACACATATCCACCATGACTGTAAATACTAAATCAAATCCACCATGGAAAAGCAGGTCACCCTGACCTACTGACAAGGTTGAGGTCAATTCCAATGCCATTTCCAATTCATTTTTAAAATCAACTCCCAATTCCCATTTCCATTTAATCCATTCCAACACATCATTGATTAAAATTGCAATCAGCTTCTCACAGTGGCTTAAATTGAACTCACTGGCACTCAATTAAATTGGCATCAAATGAAAGCAGTTGAACAATCACAACAATGATGTCTCTAATTCCGGAATTGGAATTGATTTTAAAAAAGGAATTGGAATTGGAATTTAAAAACAAGAATTGACCCCAACTCTGCCTCCTGAACATCCACTGAACGTAAAATGTGACACATGCATAGAAGAACCAATTCCTCCATATGGAACTTGCTAAATAACGTCCAAACCAAGTTGTACAGTATCACAATTTGATAACAAGCAAAGACAGGAGGACAGGCAACTCCATATTCCGATTCTACACCCTCAAAAACTTGCTATAGAATGTGCAGCAGCAGGGACTCTCTCAATTGGCTAGCGTAAAGCTCTAAAGAGTGAGTTTATGTGTGAGCACCTCCTCTGTATCTCTGTTTTTGGGGTTACACATTCCCCAGTGGGGCATGATAAACTAAAGTAGACAAACTCAAAGGAGAATCGGATGCACTTTCAAATAATGGCCGTAGATTCATGATGAATTCCGACTGAATACCATAACACATGATGCCTTACACGTGGGACCAACATAACTTGTTACAAAGGACCATGGAATGAATACAGGTAATTAAATCCACATGAATTAACAGGACTGAATTCAAAATGAATTAACTTCAGAACTCACAAGAAGTGCATAAGTTCTCCAGGTGTTATTCCTGTGGTATTCACACAGAATTCATTATGCAATTATTTTAAAGGGTTCCCAGTTCATTCCTTCCCTAAACTGTAGATACAGTACCTTGCATACATAATCACTTGGACACCATTCGAGTCAGCATAAGTAACGAAATCCAAACAAGACAAAACTGATTGCTTAAATGAGCAATTCAAAAACTCGTTTGTTTAAAACGCGCTGCACTGAATCTCACAACAAGGCGAAACAAAATAATGCGTTCGTCATTGTTTAAATTATGAATCAATTAGGATTTCATTAACAAAGGCTGCATCCTTAAATACATCTAATCAGCACTCTATTAACAGTAAAAGCTGTAACAGATGGAGACCTCTGTGATGTGCACCATGTACGGGTGCTTCTGGTAAGCACTGGAGTAGCTTTAAAAAAATTAAAATAAATCAACTTTAACAAAAGTACAAATATATTTCAAAAAATGTAAACCTCAACCTTTTTTTTTTTTTAAATTAAGACATTTTTTTTTGTCAATCAGTAATACTACAGTGGCCTGTTTTAGACATAATACCGTAGGTCAGTGCTGGCCAAAGCTGGCCCTTCCACTCCTGGTCTTTGTTCCAACCCTGTTCTAAATTATTTAATTGAACCAATTAAACCTCAATCCAGACCCTGTAAAAGGTAATTATATCATGTTACCTGTTAAACCTGGCGTGGAATAGCCCTCCAGGACTGGATTGGACACCCCTGCTTGTAGGTTTAAGCGGCTTGTAAAACAGTAAAAAAAAAAAAAAATTCTGACCTACCTGGCGCTAATCATAAAATCGTTTACTAACCCATTCCAACGGCCACTGCAACGTATTTTAATCAGACTACATTAATGCTTGACATATGCAAGCTCTACCACCATAAGTCTAAAGATCCCCCTACAGATAAACATTGAACATCTTGGTGGATTCCATTCCTTAGTTCATATTCCGTTCTGTATTTCACACTGAGATAGGCTGGGTAACTAGCCTTCCACCCCCGTTAACAAGAGGAAGGAGCTTGGAAGGGAGGTAGGAAGCGCCACTGTACAGTAGCCCCAGTGTTTCCGGTCATGGAGACTGAACCCACTGCTTGTTCAAACCCTGCAAGACTGATAAATTGGCTTGCGAGTTACTAACCCTATTCCAGAGCCCCTCATTTAAAAACAAAACACAGAAAGAAAATTCTGATGCCAGGTTCTAAAATAAACAAGTCAAATTGGTTATTCCACACACACTGGTTTCATGTGTCGTTACTGCTAATAGATGTGATAGATGTGGTATTTTGAAATACCAGCAAGTCCTGCTTATAATAGAAGAACACATGTGTTTATTATGCAGGCCCAGCATATTGATTTCTGTTTTCTAAATGACGGTCATTATACTGGCAGACATCGTTTGAAATGCACCAGGTATTAGATGTCAGATACACTTTCAAATGTGGACTGATGTTGTCCAGATATTAAACTGATCAGAAGGATAATTATTTCTCGTGAATTCATGTTAAAATGCAGGTACAGTAGCATGGACTAGAATTCCATATGAAACAGTGTGGCATTAGAAATAGAAAGTAAATTGTTAATAAGTAGCCACCACATTTGAATAACTACAATTTACAATTACTGGTAATACTAGGATACCATTCACCTCCGATTCCCTTGCTTGCTGTAGGATAATGAAGCAGGAGTGTACTGTAACCTATAAATCTGCCAAGACCCTAAGAACTGCAGCACCTATAACACCCCAGCACTAATCAAAGGCCTCCATCACCTTTCCTATTGCTGTCACCTGTTCAACCCCAAGCCAACACAATACTCCTTCATTATTTCACTATCTGACGTCAAACAAAAACATGAACTGTGGATTACTTGACAGTCCTCACGCAGCGCAATGTAGCATCATTACTGTTGATTAGGAAATGACCTGAATGTGTGAGTTATTGAATCATGACAACACAAGGGTGCACTGTAATTATAATAAAACGAATAGTTCTAGTTTTACTGTGGGCATCTACTATTCCAAACCCATGAAGCACTGCGTCAGTGCCTGGGCTACAAATACAGCACAAGACGACCCACAGCAATAATATTGAGAAATACAGTGAAAACCACTTAAAACAATCACTGGTTACAGAATCAACTGCATACTGTAAATCAAAACCTTCCTCTTGTGTTGAATGATTTCTTTCATGTGATCAAAATAAAGTTGCACAAACGCGATCATCTCAAGAGGTTTCCACTGTAATAACAAATATCTTAAAATAGAAAACTGTACCTTCTCCTTACCCACTTTCATCAGTAACACATGCTATTATTAGCTTATTTTTTTTCTATCACACTGTATGTTTTGCTTTGGTTTTATTTTTAGTTGTTCAGTACCCACAGAGCTTATTTGCCCTGAAATCCTTTCATACGTCAAAACCAAAAATAAGAATGTTTGCAGCTGTGACGTCATCCTTTACTGTTATTCAGTTAACTGTGTGTAACATCATGTGATGTGTTTGCTTGGCACTATTACTCACACTGCATCATCAGCTTTTAATGGCTTTCAGACATGGGCACCTGGAAGACTTTGTTTTACTTTTCACAGCAAAACCAAACAGATGTGTCACATGAGCACAGATAAAAACAAGAGACCCTTTATTTCAAAGTCAAGCTCCTCTTGAATCCTTATAAAAGAAATGTTTTTTATTAGCAAATAGCTCAACAAAACTTAAAAAAAAACAAAAAAAAAAAACACGTGGTGCATTTTGTTATGTGAAATCCCCACACTAAAATGGTCGTCATACGCTGAAAGTCAAAGCTTGTACAGTCAGATCAGGAAAAAAAATAAAATAAGATGTATCCTATTTGCTTCTGTTAAGTCATCTCAGAACCGACTGCTACAGAAATAACCAAACGGCACAAGAATGCATACTTCGTAAACTTGCAGGCTATTGAATATTGGATTTGTAAGCAAGCCTCTAAACACTCACACACTACAAACTGCACTGCCAACTGCATCTCCAAGGAATAGTCCATTTGAGCCTTACTGTCAGCTTTGGGCAGTGCAAGGATCAGTGGCCCTTGGCTGTGGGACTATGCAGTAACAGGCACCCTAGCACACTGCCTGCACACTCGGACGAAAATGCATCTGCCAGCGCGACACACTAATGCACCAGTTCAACCCTACCTACTGTTCTGAAACAGTCATGCTTATAAGCCAGGTATTGCTAAACGCTGCATAACAAATTGAACATGTCAATGCATGCCATGTGTGGCGATGCAAGGAGGGCTTCTTAATACAAGGCTCCTAGTGTAAACGGTTTTGGATGGGCAGACATACCTTGGATTTTCATTCCTCAAAAATATCTGATAATTTGGTGCACACAGGATTACAAGTTTACAAAATCTATACGGGCTGGTACTGGATGTGTAACTGTAACAAGTTTTGATCCTAGTTCAAATCTTTGCCCTCTATGAAAGGCAAGGCTGAATGGATCACCAAAGTCTACTGTCAGGATGCAACACACTCGGCCATGGTCAGGTTCTGTAATGGTGATGTATAGGGACGAACATGACAGGTTGTAATGGGTTTTCTGGGGGTCTCTGTCATCTGATATTATTACTAGCCTGTTAGCAAAATTATAAACTCACAATATAATCAACAGTACACTCTAATAAATACAGGTTACATGTCATCATATGCTGCAGTATTCAACAGTTTGGTTAAGAAGTCAATCAATGTGACACAAGCTCTTTTATAATAGGGGGAGGGAGGTCACCCTCACTAATGCAGGGATGGAAATAAGACTCCTGTTGCATAGCCGTTTCACCCGTTCCAGGTTTTACTACGAGCTTAATCAGCCACAGTGTATATAGGTAACAAGCTTAGGTATGTCTTATTAAACTCATAGTAAAATATGGGCTGGATCAAAGTGCTATGCAGTGGGAGTCTTATTACCATTTTCTGGTGCTGTGCTTCAATAGCGGAAGTAAAAAGGAGTCCCAAAGACTGTTGAGCCATCCAAAAGTAAAACTCTTGTACCACATGTTCTTGCTGGTTTGGTTTTCATTTCTTGCACGTGGCAATATTGTGTCAACCCCCTATGTCAATTCTAAGGAGTAACATATCTGCAACTCGAGTATCTGAAGACTTGGCAGCTATGGTTTAGGCGAGTTGCCTCTGTGCTTTGTGATTTGACTTCTTAAGACCTTAAAACTATACAATGAAATGAACAAAAGGCGCTTGTGTCAAATGTAACTACTTTCTGTCCCACCTTGAAACGAGCTGCGACTTATGTGCAAGAAAACAGGCCCTGGACTATGGATGAATGGCATGCAATTCTTAGGCCAAAATTCCAGGAGCCATACGCTAGTAAGGCACAGTGTTTTCACTACATCAATACAACAAAGAGGGATATTCCTGTTGGACTGCATTTGGAAATAAGCGTTGGCTGACATCAGACATTCACTTTAATTTAAAATGTGAAATATATATATATATATATATATATATATATATATATATATATATATATATATATATATATATATATATATATATATTGAACAGCCCCACCTAAACAGGGCCAGTACACTACAGTATGTAGTAGAGACTACATCTACATTTGTTGAATTAAAAAATAGTTGCCTGCTTGTTATGCCAATCAATTATTTGATAAATGTTTCCATTACCAATTTTCTTATATAAAAAAACAATTTATATTTACAAAAAGTGCTTATTAGCCTTTGGAAAAGCCTATACCAAGTTTCTGCCTGTGACAGACTAAAAACAATGATAGTAATACAATATTAGTGGCACATACTATTAATAATAAAAAAAAGAGACCAACAAATATTAAAATCAAATACAAACATTGGATGTTGATAAATGAACAGTAAGTGTACTTACTTAGGTACAGAAAATGGAAATATCTGATAGATGAAGATGATGAAGCTGTCACTCAGCCTGTCATGTGATGGTGACCTATAAAATACAAAACACTGTCTCCTCAGTACTGTATAATAATTTTACAGTTTTAAGACACTGTACAAAACTCGAAATAACATGGAACACGTCGATTACAAAAGTCGGAGCGCTTCTACCAAACCAAATATTATCTAAAATGAACTTTCTTACGTGTGCATAATACATGCATGCGTTAATGAAACTGCAACCGAGCAATGGGGCATTTTATTACGTACTTCAAGCATATAAAGTTCACTAATGTTACCGTTTCAGCAACCATGATCAAAATTTAAAAAAAAAAAAAAAAAAAACCCATTTCGTAACTTTGTATCTGTCGATCGCTGTGGAAAACCAGCATCGCAGGACAGGTACAACCGAGTTCCTGTAATTGCAATGTTGTAGCAGTTTTCAGGTAAGCCAGACTTTCTGCTGCAAACCGGTGGCGATCAGTTCTCAATAACACTGAGGCAGTGAAAAAAATATATATCGTAGAGCGCTTATTAAGAGTCCTGGTGCAAAAGTTGGCCTTCAACGAATGTTGATTTCGTTGATCTCCCGTAATAATCTATGCCTGACCAGGCTCAAGTTTGCATTCTCAGTGCAAAATGTCGATCTCGGGTCTGACAAGACAGACAAGCGAGCGAGAGTCCATCTTGCTTTAGGGAAAACGAAGTACAAATCTCACTCCACTCAAAACTCCGCAAAACACGTTCATTAACAGTGATTTTCAGCCTGACGATTCGACACCTTTCATTACTTAAACTAAGGTTTATAAGTCCATATCTTCCAAAAAATGCGTGAATTTGGCCCGATCTCCGGCTCCGATCTGTTAGACGGAATAAACAAAAAGTACCCTGATGCGAGCGGCTCTACTGAACGTGTCATTAGCAGGACATGCAATGGTTTCAAACCCCATGAGCCACTTTGTAAACCGACATCACATCACTATTCGTCCACAAACTTTTTTGTAATTTGATAATTCGGGACTACTTGACGCTGTTTTCTTCTATTTAGTTACAAAATAGTAAAATATTCAGAGAAGGGAAGTGATCATACCGTTTCGCACAGAGGAAAGCAAACAGCTCCTCTCTCTCTCTCTAGCTTGTCTCTGTGTCGTACATGTTGTCTCAGGCTTTTTGCATCGTCTGTTTAACCACATAGTAACTACCGATTTGATTCAAACGCAGGGATGATGAATGTTACAATCTAACGATATTTTAATTGATTGCATACAGTTAGCCTAGCGATAATTATTGTAACAGTGAGGAGCGGCACACACTCGGTTCCCTACAGTTAGATCGGTGCAATAATAACATTTTCTGCTTTGGATGACCGAGTGCTCTCGTTAAAAAAGCCACTCGGATCTTATTCCGGGATAGATTAGCACCAAGTTTTCTGTCATGACGACCACTGAACATCACAGCTTACCTCTGAAACACGGCAGAAACACCAAGGCCTTCTCATTCCAGGCTCCGTGCACCTTTAAACTTATTGACACATCATAACAGTTCTGCACTGGTACAGAATATCACAACCATACTCTGAACACTTTTTGAAATTCTGCACTGCCCTCCGCATAAACTGCAACACTACAAACATCAACTCCCACAACTAAATTAACCTTGCTTGTTGTATTTGTCAAAATGAGGCACTTGTTCAGTCTTCAATTGCAATTTATCTTTTTGATGTTGCAGCACTTTCGTTTTCCTAGAGCAATTTTCTCAGCTTGTTTTTCCTGCCCTCTCCACCAAGTGTTCTCTCTCTCTCGACTCCACGGCACTAGTCAAGTGTGGATGTTTCCACACACAGCCTGATACTGACTGGCCTACCCATGTAACCATTCAGCTTCTGGCCTATATAGAGAGCATACCTCTCTTGTGCAAACTTTTTTTTTTTTTTTTAATGCAAAAAGAAAAAAAAAACTCGCTGAAAATTTGTCACCGAGAAAGGCGAGACACACACCGCACAGAATGCTGCGTTTGGCGTATGAGCCAGTCTCTCGCACACTGACGGTGCTGTATACGACTGGTACTGTATTAGGCAGTAAGTATCCGAGCTTCCTGTATGTATACGACAAGTAAGGGATTGGGGGAAAAAGTGTTTTGAAAATGAAGTGGAACGGGAAAAGTGTGCAAGTCGTACTTACCCCCTTAGTGGCCAGCCGGTGTTATTGTGTTAAAGTGAAGAGAGAAGCTTCAATAAACCGATCTCCCTCTTTCTCTCTCTGTGTGTGTCGGTACAATTTTGCAACATACACTGTACTGTACATGCACTGACTGAAAATATATATTTTTTCATGTAAGGCTGCCTCTGATTGGGCCGCAGCCTGAGAGACAGGCTGAAACAGCCACACAGCGAACACCTTTACGGGAGAAACGTTGGGAGAGACAGATAGATTATTATTACATCTTCATAATGTTCTCTGGACATATACTGCACAAAGGAGCAGGTAGGGGAAGTGAGGGCGAAATGTAAATCCAACTAAATAGAAACTATGCCTAATGTAATATGGACGTGGCATCATCACGCACCCGCCTAATACACGACGAGGCACACCAAACACGAAAGAAAAACTAAACAAAAAAAAGACAAGCCTTCTGTCTTTTACTTGCAAACATAGATCACAGACTGTCGTGTTCTGCACAGTACAGTTTGCACAGCACAGGAAAAATAACACAAACGTTAATTTAAAAAAAGACCAATTAAATATATTAACATCCAAATGTTACCATACTATTATGTGAAGGATGTTTGTTATTAACTGCCCTTTAAAAACTTACAAAATATAATAATAATAATAATAATAATAATAATAATAATAATAATAATGACTGGGGGTTTTCTTTTCAGACTATAACATTCTAGGAGCTTCATATAATTCTTCAGCATAATTTTTTGTTTTCTTAAAAATCTGATTCTATGTCATTGAAGGTCAAAGTGCAAACACATGACATTATTTTTTGCATACCTATAGTTTAATTATTATTGCCTAATATTATCAAGGGTGTTGTAGGGCAAAACACTAGCCAGTCTAAATGGTCAGAGTACTCTTGCTACAGTTTCAATGTGAAAGATATACCCCTGTAAATCTTGTTATGTCTATGTTGTCAAACATTTTTTTTCAAACTGGTAGCAACTGGTGTGCAGTGGTTTTGAGAGAACCTCATAACATGAAATGCCTTAACATCAGCCACTTTAACCATACAAGCGTGTATAATACTCTGCCATAACCATGCTGTAGCATTTTATTTTTGAGTTTATATTCTCATTCATAATGCACAGTTAATACAATATACAACATCAGTGTACCTTTACTCTTTCACACACGATTTCAGGGGTTCAGAAAGGTTTCAGGGGCTGTAATGAATAACACACATTCCAAGCCGACTTTTTCTCATCTTTTAACAGCAGGGAATCTTTTATAGAGAGCAGTGCTATGAGTCTCTCATATTAAAAATCACACACGCACATCATCATTGTTATACAAGTACAGCCACTGAATAGTGCTGTACTATAGTGGGAAGCAGTGTGGAGTAGCAGTTAGGGCTCTGGATTCTTGACCGGAGGGTTGTGGGTTCAATCCCAGGTGTGGGACACTGCTGCTGTACCCTTGAGCAAGGTACTTTACCTAGATTGCTCCAGTAAAAACCCAACTGTATAAATGGGTAATTGTATGTAAAAATAATGTGATATCTTGTAACAATTGTAAGTCGCCCTGAATAAGGGTGTCTGCTAAGAAATAAATAATAATATGTATTTCTATAGTCATTTTCTTTTTGCAGAGAGTAGACCTGGGCCACTTTTCTAGCTTTAAAGAGTCAAACAGTAAGAATTCACCATTTTCACAGGGGCAGGCCTCTTAACAGAAGGCATTCTTCAATGAGGTAAGGCATGTTTTTTGTCATCAAAGCAAAGTGACCAAGTGCTGCTGTACTTTTAGGTGTTGCAAACAAGAAGGTTTTCACTCCTTGAATCCCGCCCTTATTCCCAGACATGTTCTGTCAGGTTTTAACCGTGGGCACCCTGTGGCTGCCACCGGATTCGCTTCCTGTTTAACAGTGTTGGTGCCATGCAGTTCGAAGCCTGCTGGTCCGACAGCTTTTTCTTGCCACGGCCCACGACTGTGGAACGTGCTGCTGGGTGGCATCACAGACGCCAAATCAGGACACTTTCTTTAGACAACGTGAAGGATTTTCTTTTTATTTTAAGACTGGAGAAGATGCAGAACTTTTATAAAACAGGGAAGACATATTCATAAGTTTTGTTTGATTTCAGATGTTAAGTGTCTGTGTTAGTTTTTTTTTTTTTTTGCTGTACTACAGTATTGCACTTTCCCTCCACACCGTGTTGCTCAGATGTTAATAATAATAATAATCTTCATATAGCGCCTTTCAAAGTGGACCACCATCACAAAGCGCTTTACAAGATACGAGGCTAGAGTGTGTGAACTATGTGTCAGCTGCAGAGTCACTTACAACAACGCCTCACCCGAAAGACGGAGCACAAGGAGGTTAAGTGACATGCTCAGGGTCACACAATGAGTCAGTGGCTGAGGTGGGCTTTGAGCCAGGGACCTCCTGGTTACAAGCCTGGTTCTTTAACCACTGGACCACACAGCCTCCTATAAACTTAAGTGTCTGTGTTAGTTTTATTTTTGTTAATGTAATACAGTATTACACTCTTCTGTTGTTTCCTGTCTGAAGTCCCCAGCAACACTCCAAGCAATACAGTCAACCCCGTTTAGTATCACTGCGAAGGGATTGAGCACAAATGATGACAATAAGTGGAGTTGTCTTTACCAAGAGTTCACAAAGACACTGGCAAAAAATGCATTCAAACACAACAGTAGTATTGATACAACAAATGCCTTTTTTGCTGCTGGTATTGCATTGGTTACGGTATTCAATGATACATTTGATATTGAATATACAGTACACATTCTCATCGCACAGTTTAGTATGCTATATTGTGCTTTATCACATTTTCAGATACTCTGTCAATCATTTAGTCTGAATGTAGTCCAAAATAAAAATGAACTTGATCAAAAGTTCTGACGCCCATTCAATGTATCTTTATTAAAAGAACAAGGGCCTATACAATTAGAATGTTTCCTGCAGGGGAGGGCCAAATACTGAACATTTACTAAGGAAGTGGTTTAATCTCTAGTGGAAGCACCACAGGGTATATTTGCAGTATTGAACTTGTCTGTTGCCACATTCTTATTTTTTTCCATGTGCAATGAATCCTACAGTACTGTATGTACAGCTCTGGACAAAGGTTTTACATCACTTAGGATTGAGACATCATTAAAAAAACAACAACTATATGAACATAATTTAGATCTTTTATTTAACATCATATAATTAAAGAAACTACAAAATGATACCGCAAAAGTTTACTGGAAGTTTACCAAAATAGTAGAACAGTATTTCATGTTAGATTTTGAAATGTCACATTTTTCAGTTTTTGTCAGTTTTTCGTTAAGCATGTGGAAAACTGCAAAGCGGTATTTAATTCAAAATGTTAACGTAACATTGTTCAGAAGGTTTCCTTCAACTTTATGAAGCTAAATTAGTTCATTCTATAGGTGGAAAACTCTTGGCCATAGCTGTAGGCCCGATTTTGCTAATTTTAGGGTTATTTTTAAACAATAACCTCATTTAATATTTATCACAGCACGTCTAGGATATATATCTTTGCCACTCTTCTCAACCGATCTGTTTCAGTGGCTCAAAACTTTTCACCCCCTGCTTCAAATTGATCCAGCAATACTTGATTGGATTCAGAACAGGGGGTAGTTTGGGCTATGACTCAGGAGTCGTGATGTTTTCACTCCACTGTTAAAACATTTCAACAAAATCAATAGAGGGTGTCAGTACTTAAGACCGCTGTGTTTATAATCACAAACATTTTCACATTACTAATTTAAAGTATATACAGTAATGTATATACAGTACTGGACAATTTCATACACAACCCATGCTGAATGCCTGTACACACAATGCATTAGAAAATGTGCAGGCCATTTAGCATGCAGTGGATAATTAAGACATGTTTTTTGATCCAGTTGGCTATTGGTTGGCCTAAGTCCAGTGCCTATAGGCCAAGTGTCCACATCATAAAAAGAAACATTTAGGAAGTGTGTCAGAGAGGCTGAGCCCCCCTTTCTACCCGGTGATTGTGGGCCCTGTGCAGGGCAGGGTTGTAGAAGCACAGTTTCAGGGTGGAAAGCAGTGAGAGGGAAGCTCACATTGTTACTGCCTGTGCTGCACCTGCTCTGTGGGTAAAAAGAGGATTTCAGCTTCCAGTGCTTTACTCCTCACAATATTATTAGAGCAGGTATTTTTTTATGAATGGTTTGGATTTTATTATTTTTATTTAACTGATTTAGAGTTACATTTATAATTTTTTATATACTAAAAATGGTCTAATCAGGTCTAACTACATTTTTTTTTTTTTTTTTAATCATACTAACAGAACAAAGCACCAGAAGCTTTACATAATAATGTGCCCCATTTAAAAGTGAAAAACAGGCTATTGACGTAACATTTCCTACCTCTTCTATTAAAGACCATTTGGTTCTTTGCTTTTACTTTATGATTCAATTTGGAATATGCAGGTATCCCAAAGACCATATACTGTAGAAGAAACGTTCCTCCTGGTTTCTTATGCCTAATGACTTCATGTGTTGTACTTCTCCAATGGTACAGCTGCAGACATACCATCTGATTAGGGTTTCCACCTCTGAGGTACAAAAAACCAGGACATCTGAACGGAAGGGTGGCGGTTAAAAGATTCAACTCTCTAGAAATCCTGCAGTCATCCAATAGGTAACATTGATAATATTACTACTATAGTATTGACAACCAATTCATATTGTGTGTCTGTTGCAGTGATATTGTGTCTTGATTTATCTAAATTGTGCTCAATTTACGGGACTGGCATTGCGGTGTTGCTGTAGTGATCTTATCTACATGGATGTGGAAGTGTAAGATTAAAAACGGGATAAGATTAAAAAACAGGATTTTTTAGTGTCCCGGGAAGATGTATTGAAATCCTGGGACACCTTTCTCAAAACCGGGATGATCCAGGGAAAACAGGGACAGGTGACAACCCTACATCTGACCTACAGTACAGCAAAGTACCAGGATGCAGCCGTTTATCAACAGAGTTGCATTTCAAATATTTTTTACATAATCTGAATATAATCAGGAAAAGGGGAACAAGTTATAATGTTGGTAAAGCTGGTAAGATGTAGGAAAAGCCATGCTTAGCATTCTTTAGAAGACCTATTAAAAATGGCATACATTTAATGTACTGGGCTTTCCTGTGCTCAGATACAGCTTGGTTTACAGGGAAATGGGTTTAGACGTCTCAACATGCAGGGAGGTTCTTTAATGCCAGTGTTCATACGCAGGGCCCACCGTCACACGCTCCAGTAATGGCATAAACCAATGCAGTAGCATTTTCTCCACAGAAGCAGCTCATTCAACCTTTTTTAAAGTGATTGTAGCTACAAAATAATTCCATAAATGCTACCTGTTGTGCACTCCCATTTGCTATGTAGGTCTCGCATGCTCAGTTCAGAAAGAAACACGTGATATCTGCTACGACACCTGCTTAAAAATTTGAAAGATGTGTTTGCAAGCCATGCTATCAGATAGGGTTTTTCCATGGCATCCAACACCTCTAAAAGCACAAGTGGGCTTATTATGTTTATTTCTTTCAATAACTAACCTTAAGGGAGTAATAGGTTTTGTTTATTGATTTGAATGGCAGTGATATAAAGATGTTTTGATGAATTTAGGTTAAAGAAAGTACTCAGTTTCTATGCCTTACTCTCTGGAAACTCTCAGAGGTCATTTCACCCCAGCAGTGTCTTCCAGGTGGAAGCGTGCTACTGGCTGAAAGCATGTCAGTCAGTAGGGGAAGCAGGTAATTGGTTATTGAAAGGAAAGAAGCCAGTGAAGGGGGTGGGGACAATTTCACTCTCCAGTTTAAATGACCCAGGAAGTGCAAGACTAAGCATGGCCTACAGACAGAGATTGCTTTACCCTAGAGTCGTACCAGATCTGCTAAAAACAGGTCTTACTTTCAAAACTGCATATTTGAGACCGATATAACGAATGGGTGTGTCATTGCAGACAAAAATGCATGGAACTATGTTGTTAGCTGCAGTTACTGTACTAGTCATGTTACAGAGCTGGGCTGTAACGTGCTTGGGATCAAATAAGCAATTTCCATAGAAGCCGTGCCTATCCTCTGGGTCCCTTTCAAGGCAATGATTTCTACTGTTTCTGTCCAAGAGGGTTTTGAATAGAGTTCCTTTATATTTGTTTGTTATTTGTTTATTTAGCAGACACCTTTTGTGGGGGGGACCTCCTGGTTACAAGCCCTTTTTTTAACCACATCCTCCTTATATTAAAGGTTAGTATTTATGTGAAATGTGACTGCTGATTAATCTTTGAAAAATACATCATGTCTTCCTTGCATCCCAAGATGTGCTTGTTAAGAAATCTAGAGATACACTGACTGGTCAAACATCAGAGAATGTAAGTAATGAGAAAATCCCCCAGACTGAAATGCATGTGGTTAAGCGACATGCCATGTGCTCCATGAGACCTACGGGTATGTAGTGAAAGCTGTCCGAGGTGTGTGCAACTATTCAGCAACAAGCAGAAGGTTCTCTGTGACTTCACAAGGGAAACGATAGCGAGTGCCAGTTCAACCGGCTGATTCTTCGACTCGGTGTCTGCATTGACCAATGTGTCCGTCAAGACAGTCATCCGAGCGTTCCTGGAAAGGCAATGTTGGCAGGAAACCGCGTCCAGAAAGCGGTCACAAGAGCCCGCAGGTCTACGCAACTGTGACAGGATGGCCAGTCGTCAGGCAGGCAAGCAGGAGTCGCACAAACACAAATTGACCTTTACGTGCAGGGTTGCACACTTTCACTTATAACAAAAAACTACAGAACAAAAGTCAAACAGACACATAAGCTCTTTGTAGAAGCTCTAGAAGAGGAGACCAGCTGTAGCCTCTCTCTACAAGTTCCCCCTCCCCCATTAACTGCCCAACTCAGTCAACCTGTGCTTTTTATGTCTGCGGCCAGGTTAAATTGGCAATCAAATATTCCAATTTAATCTGACCACATTTCACTTGTTTTTTTTTGCTAATTAGGTCAGGACTTCCATACAAACACACATGTTTTCCTTGTTTCACTGGCCTACCAAATTGGAAGGAAAGTGCAAATGAATTTACTTTGTTCAGGACTACTGTAGCTCAAATCACAGAAACATTCAACACTGAAAGAGACACAACAGTTTCCACTCAAACAATGAGCCGGGGAGCTACACGCTGTGGGCTTTGGTAGCAGGTAACTTGTCTGGTAAGTGTGCTAGTGGAATACATGTCTGGGCACACTGCTTGCATATAAGAAATAAACCCCCCTTTTTCAGACCTCTGGCTCCACCAGCTACAGTATAAACAGTTGATCCTGATTGGATGCCACTGTCAGATCAATAATTCCAGGGACTTATTATATCAGGTTGGGTTGGATTACAGCCAGACCATTTTATAATGATCACTCAAGGGACCATCTAAAAGCAGTTTATATCCCCTTTATATCCAGGTGCCTTTGCATGAGATAAAATATACACACCCACACAGGGGATAATCAGCGGTCACAATATTGATGGTGCTTCTGTGAGGCTTTAATCGTAGATAATCATAGTAATGGATGGAGAGCAGTCTAGTAACAACCTAAGGGTCATGATAGCTTAGATTGAGATGCTAGTCCATCCATTTTAGTAATAGTTAGCTGTGGATATCCATACCCCACATGCTTTAAAACACAGTATATTCAACCATTGAACTCTGGGATTGATATTTATGACACAAGATGCGTGTATTAAATGTAAAATATATTTGAAAATGTAGAAAAAAACTGAGCTAAAATAATTAGGCACAAAACAGGAAACGACCCCTCTATTAGGAGGGGCCCCCCAAAATGTGCCAATGGTTAGCATCATCACACAGTGAGTATATAAGCCTCTGTGCTGTTATTATTATTATTATTATTATTATTATTATTATTATTATTATTATTATTATTATTTATTTCTTAGCAGATGCCCTTATCCAGGACGACTTACAATCGTATAGACTCAGTAACATCGCCGGCTTGTGGTCGAGACTGGTGTTCAGAGCATAATCCAAATGGCTGACCCTGCCCGCCAGCAAAGCTGCATTGCCCAGAGGTGCATGATTTATTTTGAATTGAACTGGAAGCAGCAGCAGTTTGCAACAAACTCAGAGAAGAACAGAAACGCTTAGGCTGTAAAACCCACTGTGGGATTAGATGAACACAGCAGTCTTCAAAATGCATTGCCCCTAACCCTCACTGCAACCTTTCACTTAGTACTGTACCATGCCCTAGCATCCACACCGATTTACACAGCCCTGCATTGTACATGAGCTTTGTTAACACTGACGATCGCACCGAGTGCACCTCAAGCCTGGGCAGCAGCTCTCTCTCCACTACACTGGGACAGTTTCCTAGTTTCTCATATTATTATTGGGCTGGGTTTCCAAGCACAGTACTTTTCATTTGTTGGCTGTTAAGGAACCTTTGTTTAGCTCATATTGGGGAAGTGCGTTGTGTGTACTGCATATATTTCATGTGATATTCTTTCTGATTGAGTCTGGTATAACTGCTTGTTGGTAGTCTGGTTGTGCTGACAGTCAAGTCTCTCTGTGGTTGTGTAGTTTAGTGTTGCAGGGGTGGCTGATTTGTGTTGAAGACACAGCCTAGCTCTGTGGATGTTTGTGTATTGAAATCTTAGTCACACTGAGATTGTTTGATGTGCAGCTCTTAATATTGGTTTCCTTTGCAGAGATGTTCCATTTACTAACTTGCAGTTGCCACGGTTGCAGTGGGGGCATAAATTACAGTTGCACACCCCCCAGTGGTCATTTCTAAAAAACGCTTTGCTTCGGAAATTCAGCTTTTAGAAGTGTAAATCCTTATGATAACTTCACGTTAACATTCCACAGTTTGGCAAACATGGTCCCATGCATAGATTTGTGTGTGTGTGTGTGTGTGTGTGTGTGGGGGAGGTGGGGGATGTGCTGAATCTCCAATCCAGGCTGTTACTGGGGTGCTGGATCTTATTAGGAGCATAACAGCAATTGCAGTCCAGTAGTCTGCATACTCATCCACTTCCCTAATCATGTACACAGTTGGCAGAGAAAGCAACACATGCTCTAGGCTCTCCTGCCCCCGGCTGCACACAGAGGGCACTGCTGTTCTGCCATTGCATTGAGGATGCTTCTTCAGTGCACTGTGTGTAGCCCTGATAAATGTACTGGTATTCTGATCCAGACCTACACTTTAGTTCCATTTTTTAGCTGTGCCCTGCCTTTTTTCCCCTGTACTGCTCAGAGCCTACAATATATTCCTATTTTGCCTTCACACATAAACACTATTTGCCAGGGTTGCAAGGACAATGTCTAAATGTACTGTGAAATAAATGGGGAGCTTTTTTCGGTGTTCGCTGTTCATCAAAGTTTACTATGGTGAAGTTGCACAATAGCCCTGACGTCTTCCATGCTTTTCCATGCTTGTAAATGGTGGTGATGATGTCACTTGTCTACTCAATGCAGTCATGAAAAATGCAGGATGAGCAACAAGGCATAGAGGGCGCTTATGAAAGAGGTGAGCCACATGAGCTAACTAAAGAGCCACCTGTGTGGTCCTCAAGGGCCAAAAGGCCCCCTTACAGCTCAGATAACAAGTTGAAGTGAAATTTGCAATCTACATTTTTTGCAAAGCTGTTTATTAACAGCTGCTTTGACATGCTTTGTCTACTTTTTATTTTAAACAAAACCAGAAATAATCCAAACGTTGCTTCCTTTTCCTTCCTGCATTAAGCATCCCTGCAGGTTGCCCCTTGGGCGGCTGCACCCCTGGCTTACTGCAGCATTGCCTTGTTCAAGGTAGCTATATCAACAGCTAGGTGCACTCATCAAAGGTACAGGATGGCATCCTTCATTTCGGTTTGGTTTTTTGCTGTCACAGCACTTACAGTGTCCTGTAGTCTGCATACTCGTCCACTTCCCTAAACACTGACAGAGAGTAAGCAGCACATGCTGTTTACTGTGTTTATACCGCTGCCTGCACACAGACTGCACTGTTCTTCTACGTGATTCGTATTGATGACCATGGCATATTTCAACAGTTTCATAAGTGATTCTTCAGATATAATCAAAGATGTAAGAGCCACCTCCATATATCCCCAGAATCTGATGTTCTCAATACCGTAGACTAAAATACATTAATACCGGCTAAAGATTTATGAAGTTTGATATTCATATGGACATACTACTGCCCCCACTACACTGTGTCCCATTCGCAGATAGTTTCATCCCCAGCCAGAGATCATAAGAACCACTCAGATTGACTGCAAGCATCACAAATTTAACAGCATGTGATTTTAAGCTACTTCATCTTAAAGGAACACATTAGTAGGCTGCCAACTCCCCAGAGTTGTATCGGGAATCATAACAATCCATTTTCTATGATTCTTTACATTTCAGGACCATTTACTATGCAAAATGGAGGCACATGGATTCCCTCAAGCCACAGTGATGATTCAAAGTGAAGTGCTTTCTCTGTAAAATCTAATTTTCCACCTGCCAGTGTGGTTCCTACCTACACAACAAAACCAAGTTGATAAGGAACAACAGATATTTCTTCTCCAAAGAAGGAACAGTTTCACAGGTGGTACACTAGTTCGGGCCCTCTTTACCAGAAACCCTTCATAGCTCCTTCAGGCACTGAGCTGCCTGCGGTCCTGTACATATCTCATTAGCATGAGGCAGTTAAAGTGACAGTGGAGATTACGAGTTAAAAGCATACACCCACAACCGAGTCTGTTCAGTATGTTCACGGAATACAAAAGCTGCCTACCGTGGTTTGAGCTGCAGGACTGACGTGAACAGCAGACTAGGAGAGCAACTGAGCATGTTCTGCAGGAGACACATTGGTCAGAGTAGCACATGTGGCACATATTGAATGCAGTGCTCAGTCATTGTACAGTAACAACACCTTGAGAAACGCTTTCTGCAGGCAAATGCATTCCTGTCAATTCCTCTTCCTGTATTTAGTGGGCTTTGGAGTTATAAAGGGGTGATACCCTGAAGATCTATATTTTTTTGGGGGGGGGGACCAGCACTATTTGAGACACAGCCTTTAACTTGTTATAATATTTTGTTGATTTGTGGTCCTGTGATTAACGTCCCTGATTCTATCCAGTAGGGGGAGCAAAACAACAATATATGTTCAATTTTATTGATGACTTCATGAGGGAATTATTTAAACAATGATAGACTGCAAGGTAAGGCAGCATTTATTTATTTATTTTCAATAATGTGTTGTTTACCAGAAACACCGCTGTGTTTCATTAACTTAATCAATTAACAAACGTTTTAATCAATTAAAGCTAACTTAAGCAGTGTGTAAAAAAAAAAAAAGTTTTCTATACGGTGCTGTAAAACAAATTAAATAGCAGAATGCAAAATAAATCTCCCGCCCCCTCCCCCTCCCTTTCCTGGTGCCAATCTTCTATAAAACTACTCCCATCTCTGCATAGTTCAGCCATGTTATGACTAGGTGAAATAATATTTGTGCTTAAAACAATCTGTGATAAGACAAGATGAAGTCAAGGCAAAATGAATATTCCATACCCTCTGAAGCTACATTATATATATATGTGCTGTATATAACCATGTCATATGCTTTGCAATTATCCATTGTCGATGTTGCATCCTCAAAGAAATCAAGCAGGTTAGTTAGACACAATCTCCCTTTCTTGAAACAATGCAGACTGTCTCCCAGGATACTGTTACCATACAGGTAATTTTCCATTTTGGATTTTATTATAGTTTCCATAAGTTTCCATA
The DNA here is from genome assembly GCF_902713425.1 of Acipenser ruthenus. Lineage (NCBI taxonomy): Eukaryota > Metazoa > Chordata > Actinopteri > Acipenseriformes > Acipenseridae > Acipenser > Acipenser ruthenus. Next base: position 4,834,637 of record NC_081196.1, read on the forward strand.
TAATAGAAGTTAGGCTTATTGGTCTGTAGTTACCTGGTTCGGTTTTGTCTCCCTTTTTGTGGATCGTTCTTACATTTGCAATTTTCCAGTCTGTCGGTACAACCCCTGTCTCAAGAGACTGTTGCATGATTAGCTAGCGGTTTAGCGGTTTGTAAATAACTTCTTTCATTTCTTTGAGTACTATTGGGAGGATCTCATCCTGCCCAGGGGATTCATTTATTTTAAGAGCTCCTAGTCCCTTTAACACTTCTGCCTCTGTTATGCTAAAGTTATTTAAAACTGGATTGGAACAGGTCGACATGTGGGGCATGTTGTCCATATCCTCCTTTGTAAAAACTTGTGAAAAGTAATCATTTAATATATTTTTCTCTTCACCTATGATTGTATCTCATAGACATTTTACTTCCTCTATGAATGTTCTTTTGCTGTTATAATATTGGAAAAACTTTTTGGAATTGGTTTTAGCCCCCTTGGCAATGCTCATTGCCATCTCTCTCTTGGCCTTTCTAACTTCCTTTTTGACTTGTTTGCAGAAAGTACTCTTTCTGTATACTTTGTTCTTGGTCCCTTTTAAACACTCTGTAAAGTGCCTTTTTTCTCTGAATATTTTTTTTTTAATTGATATATTAAACCATTTTGGCCATTTTGTTTTAAATTTTGATTGGTCTACTTTCGGGATGTAATTGCTTTGCGCCTCTATTTTGAAAAATGGCCATCCTTTTTCTGTGGATGTCTCTATTTTACTCCAATCTACTTCTGTTAGTCTCTGTTTCATTCCTTCAGTTTGCCTTTTTAAAATTGTAAACCTTTAATAAAAATAAGAGTTAATTAGAGAGGCAACAATTAATTGATGAATCGATTATTGATTGGCATGGCTTTTATTTTGCAAGCCTCAGTTAAACAATCAATAAATCGCTCAAGCACCCTGGTTCTCTTTCTTGAAGCCTCATGTAGCTCACTACCCACAAACTAAAGCTCTTCCATCCGTCTTTGTTTGTGATAAGAAATGTCAGATGACATCTTATTTTGTAATAATAACATTTATAAAGATGTAGAATAACATGCACATGCATGTTTTCAGTTGTATTTTAGAGTCTTTTTTTTGGCCGAATGAATAATAAAGTGTTCTCAATGCATTGCTTATGGTCGATCATTACCTGTCTGATAATCAATTAGGAAAATGACGAGAATCTCTTTTTCCTGTGAAAACCTGAAGTGCATTTTGAATTTCACAACCCTGGGTTGGCATGTCTTTCAGCAGTTTTTATTGAAGAGTGTTGTAGACAGCATTCACTTGACTTTTAAACCAGCTCTTTGACAAGCGCAACTGTCTCTTGAACCAACACGACCAGTTCAAATTTCCAATAGATTACTGTGTGGTCCAGTGGCTAAAGAAAAGGGCTTGTAACCAGGAGGTCCCCGGTTCAAATCCCAGCTCAGCCACTGACTCATTGTGTGACCCTGAGCAAGTCACTTAACCTCCTTGTGCTCCGTCTTTCGGGTGAGACGTAGTTGTAAGTGACTCTGCAGCTGATGCATAGTTCACATATCCTAGTCTCTGTAAGTCTCCTTGGATAAAGGCGTCTGCTAAATAAACTAATAATAATAATAATAATAGCAGCACTACATGATGCAGTGGATTATCGTGCTTCTATTACACACTAACCTTTTACATCAGAGCCGGTTTTAATCTGGCTGTGGCTACAGTGAGGAGAAATCCTTTTCATCTTGTGGCTCAGGTCTGTAGATATCAGGGGGGCCAGCCTCCTCACATGAATAATGCCGTGCTCGGATCCCTAACCGGATGAGGTACTAATGAAATCAACAGGAAAGGAGCCGGTACACATATGGTGGTTGGATGATATTGTCATGAATTGATCATGTTGGCATCAATGATCTAATTCATCTAACAATGCTCTTTTAGATTGATCTGCCACTAGTTGTTGAACAGACAGTAGAACATGTCGTCAGGGGAGATGGATGATGCCGTGAATGACACAGGCGCCTGCCATGTCAAATAGCACTGGGTTGAATGTAGAGGGAGTAGGTGAGGAGAAGACAGCGTTTGGCTGTGAAAACAAGTAACATCAGCCTGTTTTAAGGACATTCATTAAAAAAAAGCGTACACAGCCCAAACGCAGTATATGTCTGTGAAGGGGATTGGCCCTGCTAATGAATTTGCTGTTAGGTTGGTTTAGATAATCAGTTTAAAACCCCATTGCACATGAATGTGTGTCTCAACCTCTCCCAAAAATAGCAGCCACTCACATTTATCATAATGACAGCACTGTGGCAGTGCTTTGTTCTCGCTAAAAATTGCATTGAGGTGGACAAAACTTCACCCTATTGGGAATTCGACATCCTAGAACTACATGAGCAGCCTTTGTTTGCACAGCCGGGCTGAAGACGCAACAAGACCGCAGTTAAGTTTGGTGATGTTGATTCCATCAGTTTTACTTGTCATGCTCCTTCATTAGCCATGCTGGTTTCAAGGAGGAGTAAAACCTTTGCGTGGTATAAATCTAGCAAGAACCCAGGAAGGATCATGCCATTAAAATGAGTTTCTTTCACACTTTTGTATTCTGGTGGCCACGGTGCTGATCTGAGTCGATAATGTTGCAGCAACACAACACTAACCGCAGTGGAAACAATATTGGGGCCGGTGTGACAGGAGCAGAGAGACTCTGGAGACCAGGGGGGTCAGACTGAAATGTATTGTGCACTATTAGCTGGATACTATTAAGGACATTCAACATCAAGCAGGATATTCTTACAGCAACAAAGGTAATTTAACAAACCTAAAAAATAACACAAAACACTACTAAGTGTGGCAAACCGGGGTAAGCTTTGACACACTCTGGAACCGTTCACACTCTTGTAGTGTAAATGAACACTGGACCACAGATAGTTCTCAAAAACAGGGCAGTACCTGTATATGTATTCATGAAAACACAAAACAAAAGCCTAACTCCTTCTAGGAGTCTTAATTGAAGTTTAACAAGTGCTTAAAGTGCAACCAGATGGCTAAGCCGTTTACCGGTAACCAGGATCACAATACCTGATGTCAGGTCTGTCCCACACAGACAGCACAACAACCATTTCACCTGGTTTATGTACCTGCCTGTCCAATTACCAGGCAGGTATCCCTCATTAAATTAGTGCCAGGTGATTCTGATAAAACAATGAATCAATAAAACAATTAAACACACCTGGCTGTTTAAAAACAGCCCTAAAACACCTTCCCCAGTGTGCCTGGCCTCTGCCCTGTCACATAAGACAAACATGGCTTGGTTTAAACGGACTGACCGCCCCACACAGCCAGCACAGCTCATTCCCTCACTATACTTGTTTACCACCTCTAAGCTTTACTGCACAAGTACCTGCACAACAGTCCTCACCATAACATTTATACAATTGTTCAGTTTCCAGCCATTCAAACCAAGTCCCTCACTCCTTTCAGCAATTGATTCATTTAATAACCACCCCCCCCCTCTCTCCTCCACTGAAAGCATGAAATTCCCCAGGAATTTTCAATTAATAAAATGACCCAATTAACCTCAGCACATTTTCTTAACCTGTGATTTGCCCAGTCATGTCAGCACCCTGCAGCCCTTCCTCAGGTTCTTGACGGCAGGCAGGCTTTGTTTGTGGTCCCTGTTGTTTAACCTGCAGTTACCACTGCCTGCCCTGCTCTTACAGTCAGGTGCATTGGTCTGCTGTCTGTGGAATACATTCATCCATATGCTGTGCAAAGTCACGAGAGATTCTTATACAATTAGAAGAGTCGTTCAAGCCAGAATACCATTAAGAAATATTGTTTTTAAGAAATATTTTCTGAGGGTTTATTGTCGCAATAAAACAGGGAAATAACACAGGTGCTGTGGTTTTTGATTGGATCTCTCCCATAGGAGCGCACACATACAGAACTTAAATAAAAAGGAATCTCTGGAAACTGTGATTGAATGTATCCATACAAAACAAAGAAATAACGAGGTTGCTGTGTATCTGATTGAATACACAGCTCATCACGCAAGAAAAGAGGAAGTGAGAACACAATTAGAATTTAGATTGTTATTAACGTGGACAAACGTGATTTTGCAATGCCAGGCTTGGAACAAACTGTTAAGCTTTTTGGAGAACAAAGAGGTGTCATATCTTGTAGCCTGAGCAAAGCGCCCACGCACTGCAATCTGTTACTGTAATTTGCAGTTTAGCTAATTGCATGCTACAGAATTATAAAAGGAGACTTTTACAATTTTTTTTTTTTTTTTATCACTGCAGCCTGGACAGTGTAGAGCAAATCAAGCACAACAGTGTGAAATCAGTGCAGTATCAGCTCTAACCACAAGGGGGCAGTGGTGATTTACTTTCACACATTCTTTACCACGTTTATGTAATGTGATCCACTGATACTCAATTCTGGCTTTTGAGATGTTATTCTAAACAGTTAATTGCCTCTTAGCAGGTTCACTGAACTATTCCAGAACCTGCTTACAGTAAAAACCTGGACTGGATGTCAAGGGCCAGAATTGAGTACCACTGTTTAAACTGTGTAACATGTTGACATGTCAGAGACACATGTGGCAGAGTAACTACCATCTGTTGCTTGTTACAATGCACTGCAAAAGCCTGCAGTGGTTTTCCAGACTGTTGGGCAAAGCAGCCAATGTGTTGAGAGATGAACCGGTTGCTGAATAGTTGCACACCAATCTCACACAATCTCTTTCTACTTTAGATTTTCTTAGGCCAGTCAGTTTTGAATACTCAAGTGTTTTTTTTTAATTGTTTTTTTTTTTTTTCACAAATTAATAAAAAAGATGATTCTAATTTAGAATGTATTAATATTGCATCTGTGCCATACTGCAGTTTTCCTTAAAAACAACAAAAAAAAAAAAATGCAGTAGCGTTTTGATTCCATTACAGTGATAAATTGAATGATCTACTACAGAACCTTTAACAGCTTTTGATGTGCCTGATGTGTTTGGAATATAAAATCCCAGAACAGGTTAATTGATCAGATCAGTATTTCTGCTCCTGGAGGCAATAATGGGCTGCCCAACACATGTACAGGGAATATAGGTTTAGTAATGTATTAATTGAAGCGTTACTGTCACTGCAACTTGCTGGTACCAATTAACAGTAATGTGTCCTAATTTAATAGCTCTTTCGAACTCTCTGCAGTTAAGACATGACAATTTTACAATGTTCCAAATCCATGTGATTGCGGTAGTTTAAACAGGACGGTTCTTTTCAGAAAGCAGGAATTGAGGATTTCACATTTCTGCTATAAACTGGGTGTTCACTCCTCTCAACTCGGTTTCTGAATCCCTGTGTTTTCAGATAGTTCTCAGGAGTGTATAAAAGCATACACTCCCTTTGCTTCTTGACTGGTGTGGTGCTATGAAATCAAACTCGAGAACATAAGAGGACACGCCCTGAATACTATACTGCACTAGACCCTTAAACGTGTATTAAGGCAGTAGTGTGACAGACAGACTTGAATGAGGACCCCGAAAAGTGGCAAAATGATGTTTGATTGTCACCATAGAACAGAACAGAACAGAAAGTAATGAGGTTGCTGTAATGAATGCACAGTTAAGCAAATGAAGATTGATTGGATTATGCAACTTGTAATGACTATACAGTACTATCACAGTTTATTTCTAATTTGTAAAGATTTGTGTTATTTAAAAAAAAATAAAAAAGGGGGGGGCGAACCCCCTCAGCTTTCACTAGGAGCGGGGTGTGGGTGTATGGCTGATGCCTTCAGGGAATTTCACAGCTGATCCCACTCAACAGCTCATTTTTAATTAGCGGCTGTCCCTGGCACTCGGAAGTCATGACCATGGGTTCTGCCACTCTAGCTGTGCCAGTCACTGCAGGGATTCAAATGACTTTAAGGAGTAAACTGTCTTGAGCTGGGTCCTGCATAGCTGGAAAACCACAAGTATAGTTGAGTAAACAAAATGAATTACAACACGTTCTACAATCCAAATGAGCAAATTGTAACAGAATATTAAATACACTACCCTCCAAGTAGCAGAACAAATGCAAACAGCTTTGCATGGATTCTGCAGTTATTCATCTACCATGTATACATTTATGAAATGGTTTGGACAAACCAAGCAATTTGATTGGCAATAACCCATGTCATCAGTGTAGAGGGTCCTCATGATCGTTTTTGCAAAAAAACAAGTTAATCAGATCATAGCCAGATGCAACCCAAAACATCTACAGGAAGCAATGGGTGTATCATTGCTAACAATTTGGTTAAGATTGGTGATAGGCAAATCTCAGAACTGATACTGCTACGTTTTCACATATCAATGATCGTGTTAAGATTGATGAGAATTCAATCTTGATAGACAGATACAATCCCCCTCTTCCCACTAGTTGGACCACCTGACCACTTTTCCATTTCTAAGCCATCTCCTAGACATTTAGAAGGGTTATATAACTCATCTGTGTGTGGTGTATCATTGCCTCTTATCTCCCACTCCTGAGGCATACAGTATTACACAACAGCCACACAGCCGGGTGAGTGTTATTGCTTACGGTGCATCTAAGACATCCAGTCTTATTTGTAGTGAAAAAAGTTGGACAAAATTGATGATGATGATGATGATGATGATGATGATGATGGTGATGATGGTGAAGATGATGATGATGATGGTGATGATGATGGTGATGATGATGATGATGATGAAGATGATGATGGTGATGATGATGATGGTGACGATATTGTTTAGTAAACAACATCCTGATTGAGGACATTGTTAATATGAAGAATTACAATATGTCTTAATTCTGCTGTCTTATGTACAGTTACAGCTGTTAATTCGTGTTGTATAAACACTACTTTACTGCTGCCTCCCTCGCAGCACATTAACACTATCTGATTGGATGTCCTGCAGGAATTTGATAGCTGTCCTATGAGCGCTCACAGCAATGTATACAAATCTTTTTTTATGTAGATATCTTTAACATACTGCACATTAGAAAGCTTTGCCATTTGTGCTCTGGTGTTTTTGCACCTGGGAGTCTGTGGTCACGTTCAGTATTCATACCATAATTCACAATTTATTCTCTGAATAGGCAAATTACTTCTCAATAAAATACAGACTACCCTTGAAATAGTATTTTTATTCTATGTATAATAATTCAAGGTGTTTTTTGTGAAGTATGGACTTGCCAGGATGTCATTAGGTTAGTAGTCTGCCTATGGCCAGTTCACTGCAGTGTTTCAAAACAAAATGCATTTACAGCACATGGCTACTGTTGATGTTTAGTATTTACTGCAGAATGCTTTATTATAGTCACCATAGCAAATGCTGCCCAATACTGTAACCTTCTTGTAGTTCTGTACCTGCATCAGAAAACTGCAGTACGCTACAGGAAACAACTACAAATGACTACTGTACATTGTAGTATTTACTGAGAATACTGCAGTAAATGGAAAGATTTGTGATTATACGGGTTAGCTTGGATCAGCAATTTATCTCCTTAAATGCAAAAATGGTCAGGCTGCCCCTGTTCACTTCCAGTAGGAAATGTAATTTATGGTCCACGAGTTATGTGATTGTGCATTACGCAGTCTCAAAAGAGACAGGGGGCTTAAATGCATCAGTCTCTCCTGTTTCATGTGCTGCTAGTGTTTCTCAAACCATCAGCCTGGCGTGTGTGTGTGTGTCTACGTGTGTGTGTGTGTGTGCATGTGTCTGCGTGTGTGTGTGTGTGTAATCCACCTGCCAGATCTCATAATCACAGCTGCAATTTAAGGGAATTAAAGTCTCTCCCTGAAGCCTCTGCCTTGCTGTATCAAAGAGGGTAGCTGGAGAGCTGGCAGACAGTAAGGGAGAAAGCCAGCCACTCAGCTCTGCTCTGACAGCCATGCCCAGCAGCAGAGAAAGTGACATCGTTCTGATACACTTCAGTGTGCACCTGCAGGATAGAGATTTTTTTCCAGTGAAATGTTTACAGGGGTAAATTGAGACACTATCTGTAGCCCCAAAAGGTCTCTGTATTCTATTAGCTCAGGCAGGGTTCATCTCATGTTTTTTTTGTCATTGTCTTATAAGTACTGTCAATAGGCTCAATGCATGTGTATGAGTGAGGTTCAAAACTGAACATAGCAAACACCAATCCATATACCTGGAATGCATTGCTATTTTTACAGAGTAGGCAAATCCATTTTTGATAAGGTAAATAAATAAATACAAAAGTACAATCTAAATGGTTCAACAGTATACTTTTTATTTTTTTTATTGAAAACAGAAAATGATAGGTTAGACCAAGATTAGTGCCGATCACAGTCCGCAAAATTTTTATAAATAGATTTTAGCAATTTTCATAACATAAATAATAAATTAGAACCCATTCATTAAAGAGCACATGTATTCACTTCATACACAAACACACACATACATGTTTGTAGCCCATACTGTAGTTTGTGAGGTACTGCCACTGTTATCCACTAAGTAAGTTTACATCTTAGTAGATGGTATCGACAGACAAACACACACTACTGATCATGAATCAATCACCACAGTCTAAAACAAAATAATTTTACATTAAACTTTTAAATCTTTTAGATTATAAGGAGTTATCTAGTTAGAGGATCCTGTCCTCTAACTAGAATCCTGAGAAACTAACTTGACCTAACGCATAAGGTGAGGGTCAAATGGTAAAATGTAAACATGTGGGAGCGCGGGAGCGTGTGTGCGTTTAAGATGATTATAAGAACATATTTTCTCATCTAAAAAGAGAAGGTCAAAACACATCAAGTTGGCTGAATCATGTTAAAGCCCTTGTTGACTGGCACAGCTCTTGAAGTGTTTAGTCTGTATAAGGTTTTTTGGTTTTTTTTCCAGTGCAAAGCGTTTTTCTGTATCCAGAAACAATACCTGCAGTAAGATTTAAAAGTCCCTGCAATACAGCAAGGGAGAAGACTTTGCAAAGCACTTTATTCTGCAGTTTACAGTACGAGGTGGTATTGTTAGCTATAGGCTTTCAGAACTTGTACATTCTGTACACTACCTTCTAGCAAGCGTTGAGACCGATTCACAATGACTGGGGTGATATATATTGTTCATTTTATCCAACTCACACGCCTTGCTTACTAAATATCTTTGCATCCAAGATCAGCATACAATCTTCAAAACCGTGCAAAAGATTTGAACGAATTCGTCCCACAAGTGCCGTGGTTCACCAAATATTAGTCATTTACTACCAATGCAGAACAACTGGGTGCTGAACAACTGTGTTTAATTTCAACCCATAAAATGAGTGTCTGTAGTCAGGACTGACATTGCAGAAATCTTTTGGTGGAAAAATTGTCCATGACTTCTATGACTAAAACATGCATCACAAAATGTGTGCCTAATGGAAGAATCAATCAATTAATCTGAATGCCCCCAGCTGTAAAATTGTGTATAATGTATGTGCAGGACTGTTTTATAAGAACATAGCTGCTACCATAATGTGCTACCATTTCCCTATAGGGTATTTACATGAAGCGTCTCTAATTACTGTGCATTAACAAGGTAGTTACTTAGTAAATACACGTGTACTTACACATCATTGCTATGTTATTATGCATAGTTACTATGTGCTTCATGTGTAAATCTTTTTGCACGATATAACCCTAACCCCCTAACCCTCTAACTGTTTTCTAATACAATTGTGTACTTGCATATATATCGTGCACCAAGATTCACACATTAAGTACATTGTAACTATGCATAATAACATTGTAATGATGTGTAAGTACACATGTTTTTACTAAGTAACTGCTACGCAATTAGAGACACAATGTAATGTCCAGAACAGAAACAGTGCTATGCTATTGCAGTACCATCGCACTGCCATAGAAGACAATTGAATTATTTCCTGAAGTAAAGCATTCTGCAAAGAGAATATATATCATTTAAAGTGCATTTTGTGTAGGTTTGTCTCAGCATTGAAGAGTGAACGAAAAGTAGATGAAGAAAAAGATGACAGAGTTCTTTTGCCATTTGGAACGTGGGAGGAAATTGTGCAAGCATTCACACGGTCTGGTTGTGTGGGTGCGGAGGCTGTTGAGGGGTGGGTGGATTGAAGAGACATTCCCAGGGCTGTTCGAGCACTTTGTGAATAAGTGACCCAGGTCACAGGAAGTAGAGTCACACCTGCGGTGCCCTTTATAGTTCATGAACCGTTCTGAGGATGGTACTGGTAACGGCATCTTGTATGCTGTGCAGGATGTGAGGAGGAGGGGGCATTAAAACAAAGGATACTTTGTCCTGATTACCTGCTGTCTCGATGTACCATTGAATACTGCATCCACATTTTCATAATGTCACTATGCCCCTGCAGCATGCAACAGTTTAAAGATAACATTATCTAACTTACTTGTTGGGGAGAGAACTACAGAAAAACATCTCAATACAGATGTTGTATGTAATCTGCATATTATCAGAGTGCATGTCCCCCCCTGTCTGAGCACGATGACATGCACTGTATGAGCTTGTAAGCTACAATCATATCGGGGAGGTCCGGTGTGTAACTCACTAGATCCTGCACATGCTGCTAGGACTGATTGATTCTTTTTGCTTATTGTTTGTGACTGTTGAAATACTACAAGAGTCAGAAAGGAATCAAGCCTGCAGTAAGGACTGATGCCAGTCTCTATATCTATGCCTACAGCAATGGCCAAAATTGTTGAATCCCCCTATAGAATGAACTCATTTTGCTTCATAAAGTCAACTGAAACCATGTTAGGTTAACATACTGAATTACATAGTGCATGAAAAACTGACAACATTGAAAAATGTGACATTTCAAAGTCTAACATGAAAAACTGTACTACTATTAGGCTTCCGGTAGACACTTGCAATATCACTTTGTAGTTCCTTTGATTACATGATGTTAAATAAAATATCTAAATGATATATATATATATATATATATATATATATATATATATATATATATATATATATATATATATATATATATATATTTATTATTTTTTTAATTCAATGTCTCAATCCTGAAATTCAAGGTGATGCAATACATTTGGCCACAGCTGTGTGCAAGATTACTGGGTGTCACAACAGGTTACATGCTTCACAATTTTCAAAAGCAGGAATGACATCTGAATTATCAATTTATTCCATCAGGTTAGCGGCATAATTGTTTCCTCTTTGCATATTTTCCTATATTTGTTTTTTTACCTTAAGTGTCAGACGCATAATTAAATCCTGATTGGTTGTAGTCTAGTCTCATTACCATAAAGCTGCTACTGATAGCCTCTGTTAATTACAGTGGAATCGCCAGCTATGACAAAAAATAATGGTTACGAAAATGGGGATTACGCCTTTAAAGCTCCATTGCTTTTTGAAATAACTTGTTTTCAAGCCACTGCTGTCGTTTTTTTTTATTTTAGTTTTAAAAAAGAGAAAAGGATCAGTGTTCAAATCCATTCATCTCAGTTCTGGGTGTCTCAGTCAAGGCCAGCGTTTCATTATATGGGAACTGTGGTCTTTAGCCTCTAATAAATGCAATTATAGATAACAAAAATAAAATAAAAAAGGGCACAGTACCTAATTTGACCTGGATTTTTAAAAAGTCTTCCAGTTCTTTCCCTCTTCAGCTGAAGTTTCTGAGAAATTCACTTAGTAACTACCTCCAGACCACAGGATTCAATTTAGTTTTTTTTACCTTTAAGAAATACATGCTTTTTTTTTGTTTGTTTTTATTTTCATTTAGCTGAATTTGGAAACAAAATAGCAAAAATTATGAAAAGTCTCATTCGTTTTCTTGCATTTAAAAGGTTCTTCTATATTATAAAACATACAGGACCATATTCAGTTTTCAAAGAGCCGGTAAACAATCAGTGAATGTTTATGAGCGCTTTAGCAGTCCTTCAGCATTTGTGAAAATAGCAGTATATTCCAGTATATGGTACACAGTATATGATCCTGTAAAGAGGGCCTGTTATACCACTGAACCGGTTATATGAGGTGTTATGATCTCGACTCTCATCCATCTGTCCTGTAAATACGACGGCCACCTCCAAAGTTAAATGGGGCAGCACTTTAAAACAGCAGCAAGCACAATACACATTCAAATGCATTAGTTTGTCTTATTTCCCACTGAGTTCTTCTTGTATGCTTCTGTGTTGTTGTCTCTGCTTACATCCTTATCTGCCATGCCCTTATGAAAGTTTGCCATGGTATTTTTGCAGTTCTTGTGCTTTTACTGGTCATTTACCATCGTTTATCCTGGTTTGCAAATATGCTCTCCCATCCCTGGCAATTCTCTACAATGCTTCCCTATGCTCTACCATCCCTGGCAATTCTTTACAATGCTTCCCTGTGCTCTACCATCCCTGGCAATTCTTTACAATGCTTCCCTATGCTCTGCCATCCCTGGCAATTCTTTACAATGCTTTCCTATGCTCTACCATCCCTGGCAATTCTTTACAATGCTTCCCTATGCTCTACCATCCCTGGCAATTCTTTACAATGCTTCCCTATGCTCTACCATCCCTCGCAATTCTTTACAATGCTTCCCTATGCTCTGCCATCCCTGGCAATTCTTTACAATGCTTTCCTATGCTCTACCATCCCTGGCAATTCTTTACAATGCTTTCCTATGCTCTACCATCCCTCGCAATTCTTTACAATGCTTCCCTATGCTTTACCATGCTGTCATTGTGATTTATTACAGTTTGCTATGCTTTTACTAAGGGGAAGTTTTTATTAGCTGATTACAAACTATTTGCCTCTGAAAAGACTCCTCAAAGCGGACTGTGAGAAAGGTGAGTGGGAATCACAACAGAAGCATACCTTTCCTTCACAGCAACTAACTGATTAATAGAAACGTGACTTTGTCTCAGACACACCCTAAGTAACAAACCTGGTAATTAAAGACCTATCTGCATTACAAGCACAGTATAACGCTTATAATATTATCAAGATTTCAAGAAACAAATGAGCACTCACTTACTTAACAATCATGAAAATAGAGCACCCACCTGCCCTTGCAGTAACACTCATATCCTGCAGGTGGCACTGCCACAGCTGTAACAGAATAACCTCACATCATTATTGCTGCAGAAGAAACCTGCCTGCTAGGTTTTCAGCTGTCCTTCATTCCAGTATTTGTATTTGCTTACATTCCAGTAACTGTATTGCAGTTCTGTGTGGTTATGCAAATTAAGGAGTAGAATTATCTGTAGCTACAGTTAAAAACTTACGTGAGATGTTAAATCAATGTCCTATTGTAAGTGACTCTGCATATAATGCACAGTTCACAGCCTACCTCTGTAAAGCGCTTTGTGATGGTGGTCCACTATGAAAGACGCTATATAAAAATAAAGATTATATTGTATTATAAAGTATACAGCATATGAGAATACAGTGCCTTCAGTTACTAGGAAACTGTACACTGTAAGAAAAACTAACCCAACAAACCTTTTCCAGTCTCGCTGTCTTTGCAGCCAATCACAGTAAGAATAAGACAAATTCAAAGGTACACAGTTTGAAGCGTAAACACCCTGATCAGTGTTGTCAGATCAGAGACTTTCCCTCCAGATCTACAGGTGTCACGTTTCTGGTCAGGGAGCTAAGAAATGGGCACTACATTTTTAATTTTAGAGGATTTTCTAAAGGTCTGAAAACAGTTTTGTTGCCTATGATTTATTCATAATGTGCAAGTCTTTCCTTTAACCCTTTACTAAGATGGCGGAGGCGCTGTGACATCATGCCAGTTGGCAGCTGCGACCGCTGATTTCAATAGAATTTCTCCAGATGTTTGATTTGCTTTGACGGCCACAGTATAAGATCACTTCAGCAGGTATTAGGGCCCCTAGGCCTGTGCTGCATAGAATCTGAGAGAGGAGCACAGATGGGGGCCTAATACATGTTGCACAGGAAATACATTTAGTTGTAAGAGCAGTGTTGAAGTGTTGTGCCTGTCAGTGAATATATATTCTGGAAAATGAAAAAAAAAAAACTACATTTACAGATTTTTTTTTTTTACAATGTAGCCATGGTGTGCCAATATAATATTACTGTAGGTTTAAGGTTTAAGAATGATACAAGTGCAGTGCGTTCAAATGAATTGCATGCATGATAATTGCATATTCCTGTTAACTTTAAAGCAAGTGAAGCACATTTCCTATGAAAATGCACATGCAGTAGATTCCTGTGAAATGCATATCCCGTGTGCCTAACAGTTTTATGCATTTAATCAGAATAAGGCACATACATTTTAATTTAAGCAGAATAAGGAACATGCAGTTTCAATATATTAAATGTATTACACTGTATGTGTTACTGATAACTGCACATGCTGGTAATTGCATAAAACAGTTCGAGTAGTCACATAGGCTATGCAATTAACAAGAAACTACAGTAATATGATTTAACATGATGTGCTTGTGGAATTATTTGAAGTTTGATTTCAGTGTCTCTTAATAAATTCAGTAGATATGGAACACTTCACCAGCCTAATTGTTTGGGTTTACAATTTGAAAAACAGGACCTTGAGCCCTCATACGAAATCATTTTTTCCTAGAGGTATTCAGGGCAATTCTAATGGTTTTCTTTGAATTCATCTAGAGGTTTTTTTGGGGAGGGATCTGGCAACACTGACCCCAGTCCAGCTACAAATCCTGGAACCATTGTCAGAGGCAACCATTAGAAAAAGGTTCTCATAATATTAAGCAAACTGTTTTATAACTTTTATGAATGCATTTCCTTATTTTATTTATCTGTATGGCTTTATAAGTTTTAAAATGTTCACTGACTTTAAGAATTTAATGTTAAAATATAAGTAACATAATTAATTTGCAGTCAGTGTGATACCTCGAAAAAAAATGCACTGAGCTGATAAAGAACCTTGTAGAACACACACGTGGTTGTACAGAAGTAACATTGCAGTTAAAATGGAAGGCTCTTTTTTAATGCCTACCCCATTACCACTAAAGATTGTACAGTATTTCTCGAGATTACTCATGACTTCAAGGTAATGCTGCATTCTACCCCCTGAAAATATAATTTACTCTCTCAGTGTTAAAATTAGAGGGTAAGTTACTCCCAGCCCCAAAAGGTACAATGTAATATGATTGAACAAATCAGTAACTGATTGGTTAACGTAATGTATCAACTTTAGCTTCGAGTCAGTACCCATGATAATGCTTAACTTGTTCCCAGATAGAGGAGGTTCATTTCAAGATGACTGTGCCAAAATTTAAAGGGTGACCAACTAAATACATTAGCAATACAATCTCCAGACCCTGTGTATGAAATGTATATTGCTGCTTTGGGGAAGCTTGATGCTTTATACCATTCTGCTATAAGATTTCTAACTTTTGCTTCTTCTCTTACTCATCACTGCGATCTTTATATTATGGTTGCCTTCATTGCATACTAGGTGATTGGATCACTGGCTTTGGTTAGTTTATAGAACCCTGATTGGGAAAACCCCACTATATCTGCACAGCCTATTACAGTTATCTGCTTCAGTTTACAATTTCAGATCAGATTCATTTATTAGATTGGTTCTTCCCAGAGTGTCCACTGTTTTGGGGTGTAATTCATTTCCATTTGCGGCTGCTCATGACTGGAATGAATTTCAAATCAAATTAAAAGTACAGAGTTTTGTTTCAGAGGATGTTTTTAATCGGAATCTGAATTCACTCTTGTCTGATGCATGTGTATGCACTTGTTAATGTGTTATTTCTTTATTTATTTCTCTATGTTGTATTTGTTTCCTTTGTGCTGCTGTGATGTTTGCCTCTTGACCAGATTGTTGTTGTAAATGTGAATTTGTTCTCAGTCTTCTTATCGGGTAAAATGAAGGTTAAATGAAAATGAACATTTTTTCTACATGTCTAGACGAGTGCTCTGTATGTGCGTGTGTTCTGGAGGAGTGTTTGATCTACTTCAGAGCCTTGTCTGAAAGTGAAAACACTATACTGTTGAACTTTTCTGTAGAAACAAAGCCTTTAAAGTAAAAGGATCAGATATCAACGCCTGGGATTATCGCAAATGTTTTGGTTATGGTGAGTGTCATCTGTGCCCCCAGGCTGTCTTTGATCTGCTGTTATGTCAGTAATAACCTGCTAATGTCGACATGAACATGGCATGCAGACTGTATTCACACTGCTGTGACCTTATGTGTGCACTGTACTTGGGTTAAGGTGATGCTCAGGTCAGAAAGCATTGGTTTATTGAGTAAAGCTCAATACATCATGTTCCTCACCCTTTTTCCACTTCGAAATCACAGCAGCACATTACAACTGCCCATTCATCCCTCCCAGAAATGACTCACCCCCTGCATTTTTATTAGCAAGCGTGTTACGCATCCTTGTAGAAGTCAATGCTAGCATCGAGAATGTTGTATGGACTGCTCCGTAATGCACATTCTTGTTGAAGAGCCGCTTCTTGCTCTGCTCGAGGTATGTAATGTAGAGAACCTGCATGTGTGCCGTCTACATCAACGCTCAACAGACTTAACTGGTGTGGAGTGCTCTCATTGGAGGACGGCCAAATTCAACCTTCAATTCTCCTCAACTGTTGGGACGGAACATCATTTGACGCTGGACACAAATTGGGGAGAAAAAAATGTGGGTAAAAATATATATATATATATATATATATATATATATATATATATATATATATATATATATATATACTGTATATATACTGTATATATAATTTATGAGCCTATAATAATTCATAGTACAGTAATTTGTGGTGCATTCCACCATGTAGTGAGAGATGAGCGAGGCATCACTAGCAAGCTGTTGGGTGTCACAAGTGCTTGTCAGTGTCTGCTCCTGTTCATCCTGCTAGGGGTGACATGCGGCGAAAGCTGCGGGTGAAAGCCAGGTTTCTTTACACTAACCCTAGGTGACAAGCGCTTGCCTGAGCTGCCTTGTCTCTGAGCGCTCCTCCCCCCTGAGATGTAATCAAGCTGTGGACCAGAGAGACACTCCAGGTAGAGAGAGATGCAGGTGGAACTCAACCTCTTGACCCTGTGATAGAGGGAGACGTGTGGCTCGCAATGCGACTGTCTGAACCAGAAAACTGAAAATACTTCTCAGGTCAGGAGCTGCAACACATTATATAGATTCTTGTAACGGATTATCCAAGTGGTTACCGACATTCCAAACATATTGAAGTTTAAAACGTGTTTAATCAGAAAGTTTAAAAGTTAAAGAAATGAAACAGAATCCAACACCTCTGCTTTAAATTGAATTTATAGGGCTGAGTTTGTAGAAATAGATAATCCCAATTACAGAAAGGTCCTTTGTAGTTGTTCATTTCATTTTATTGAGCCTTTGTCAAAGTTGCAATTCACAAGTTATTTAAAGAAGGACCAGATTGTGAAAGAAGCCGACAACAGTACACAAGAGGTTTTTGAATATGAGGCAGTTTCCTGTAAAAAATATAACACTGAAGCAAGTGCAAAGACCAAGGACACCATTTCTGAAAGGAATAAAGCATGTGAAGTGTGTAAAACTAGCAAGAAGCAGCAGGGAGGTGCAGATCTGGTTTCAAGTAGTTTAAATGTTAGTTTAGATTTTATTCCTCTCTAAAGCCTGCCTGTGCCTTTGCACAAGCTTCGGAGTTGAATCTCTTGTTTGTTTCCTGACCTTGCTGGTTTGGCATGTAAATCAGTGATCGCTTGTGAATGTATGATTGCTTATCACATCACATGAATTTTCCTTCCATAATGGAACTATGTGACCTCCATTTGCATAGACTGGTACAGAACCAGGACAATTTACAGTGGGAGGTGTTTTCAAAAGAGATTGGATTTCGGAGCTGTATTTTGGTTTGGTAATCTGTAATATAATTCACATACATAGCTGTTTAGTTGTCTGATTATAGATTTTGAGATTGTGTGACACTTGTAGCTGTGAATTCTACACCAGATAAACTCCAAAACAAGATATAACCTTATGAGAGCAGTACACAGTATCACACAGACCCAGCATGTCTGCGTTTTGTCGCCTGTAAAGGTCAATTTACCACAAACCAACATTGTTACTTTGACTGATATTAAAATTAGAACTTTGAAAACAGTTTTAAACTAGTAAAAAAACAGAATGTTTAGTTCAGTGTTCTCTTCTCAAAGCAATTGAAATGTAAAGCATACTGGTATGCAAAAATGAAATGTAAACAACGTTTAGGAATATAAGTGAAAGTAAGTAAATACAGTAGTTAACTAAATACAGCTATGGCCCAAGGTTTTGCATCACCCTATAGAATTAATTCATTTTGCTTCATAGAGTCAAATGAAACCTGCTGAATAATGTTAATATATTGAATTACACAACGCTTTGTAGTTTTCCATATACTTTAAATCTAACATGAAATGCTGTACTACTAGTATGGCTTCCGGTAGACTTTTGCGATGTCATTTTGCAGTTTCTTTGATTACAGGATGTTAAATAAATGATCTAAAATTATATTCGAACAGTTATTTATTTAATTATTTTAAATGATGTCTCAATCCTAAAATTCTAGGTGATGCAAAACTTTTGGCTATAGCTGTAGATTATATTATAGTTCTGCTAAAGTCCCATGGTACCACAGCAGTGTTACTACTTTGGTAACAGTTTACATTAGGTGTGCCGAACTACATTGTAATTACACTGCAGTTGCATGTGTGGCATACATAGTAGTTCAATAGCATTTTAAATACACCCCTGTGTGTGTGTGTGTGTGTCTGTGTGGATATATATATATATATATATATATATATATATATATATATATATATATATATATATATATATATAGTGTAATCACAAAGGGTATAGCAACTGCCAACATTCGTTTTAAATGAAGCATGTTGTTGTATTGTGACAACATGCTTTTAACAAGGGGTCATGTAGAACACTTTTACATGACTACCTATTTTAATATGGCTACAAATCATGTGCCCTGCTCGCTCATATAAGTACAACAAATAGGAAGAAACATAATCCATAAAATAGTGTGGTACGCTTGCATCTTTGTAATTAAGAGAACTACCAGTATGTTTGGCAGTCCTATAAAACCCCAATCCGGTGCTCCCCCTTTCTAACCATGTACTCGAGAACCACAGCGGAGAGGCTGTGCAGCTGGTGTGCAATGACAGTGCAAGTGCATTGTGGGCAGGGGTTCATTTGTGTACAGAAAGGCAGTGGAATTATGGAAGAGGTATGGCATTTTTGTTTCCAGAGCTAATGCACTGTCCTTGAATTACAGTAGCTTCCCATATATGCTTCAAGTACTCATCTGTTTATGCATCAGGGTTTTGTGGCTTATATTTTATGTCGGTAGCTGCATGCCGACCTTTGCCTGGTCGTGTTTTTACCATAATCTTCAAGTTTAAACAACACCAGTGGCGGGTGGGCTAATCTGATGAACAGGAGTGATGACAGTGTTGTTAAGAGTGCTAGTTTTTGAGGTTTGCCATTTGGGGTGTAAATACACTAGGAATTGTCTTACTCCTTACAGTACACTTTTGTCATTCGATTAATGGAACAGGAAACCTTTTTATTGTACATGTTACATACAAAGAATTATTATTAAAAAAATAAAAAGAAAATGTAAGTAAGTACAGTCCATCAGTTGAAAACCTTTTAATTCTCAACTGTCAGACCAAAAAAGGTTCCGGGATTTGGGTCGATCCAGCACAAATTAACCCCTGATTATGGGGCAAATTGGAGTCATGACCATATTACCGCCTATAACCAGTTGATTAAAAATGAGGGCACATCTTTTACCCTCATATTTTATTTGCCACTAGAATCCTTTTCTTTTAGCGGGGGACCAGATGCATTAAAGAGATGGTTGCAGACTACAGTACGTCCTTGTTGTGGCACCCAGCCATGGCAAACTCCCTCACAGCCTCCCTCAGCTCATCTGGCAGAGCACAGGCCTACAGTCTGGTCTTTCAGTGACAAAATGAAAAAGGGGCTCAGCAGAGATTTTTACCCCTTTCAGCCAACCACAGCGCCAGTGGGGATTGAGAAACACATTTAGTGACCTCTCTTGTGTGAGAGCGCAGCCAATTCATTCATTTCAGGGCTGCTGTTCAATAGATTTGACGGGACAGGTTTGTCACAAGCATTCAGTTTATTTTATACACAGTTAAATAAACAAACAGGAAACACCAGTATCTAGCTCACTTTGGAGTAACTGGCTGTAAAGTAGTTGTTCCAAAAGCTGGTTTTGAGTTATGCTAATTATCCATTTAGTTTCAAACCCAATTTGATCATTCCTGATAATGGTTGCAATACCAAGAACTTGACTGTTCTGGAGTTCTTCTGTGTATGTTTTAGTATGGGGGTGGGCTACTCCAGTCACACCATAATGAAGCACTTTGGATAATTGAAGTATGGCACTAGAAACCAGCGTGACCAATGTTGAAAGCATGAACACATCATGAGTGTCGTAGTGCTGAGAGAGGTTTGCTTTGAGGGGGTGTTGGTACAGTAGGTGTTTTAACAAGCATGAAGAACGCATGATTAAAACAAATTTCCGCTCACAGCATCCATCACACGTCAGGGCTGTTAACAGTACGAGACAACGATGGAACCTCTTTATTCTGAGATTAAAACGAAGGCTGTTTGAGTCTTGCGCAATGGAGGTAGGAAAGTACTAGTATTACTTGCAGACATGCTGTAAAAGGTCAATATTCGTGATCCATCCTATATATATATATATATATATATATATGCACGCACGCATCCACTGTGACAAAGTCTTACCTTGGCATGTAACTTGGAACACAATTCAGTTTCAGCCCTGTTTATATCTCTGCCTGCTTGATTTCAGGCAGGTGTCCCTCATTAAATTAGTGCCAGGTGCTAATCATCCAAGCTCTAATTCCAAGTCCTGAGGTATTCTGTGGGATGTAGTCCTGCTACCCGTTTTAAACCCCAGAACTACATTTCCTATTTATCCTCCCCCTACTTTATCTATCTATCTATCTATCTATCTATCTATCTATCTATCTATCTATCTATCTATCTATCTATATATATATATATATATATAATGCATTTTTTAAAGGCATGTCATTGTTAAATGGTGTCTGGTATTCATTAAAATATGCTCTTTTAATGATTGTTGTCTTACCTCTTCTCTGGGCTGGTCTCTGGAGCCCTCTTTCCCCTCTGGGGGGTCTCTGTGCTCCTCTCTGGGGGGGTCTCTGTGCTCCTCTCTGAAGCCAGCCCTGCAGAGATGGGGAGGCTGCACAGGAGTCTCGTTGTCAGACACACTGCTGACAGGAGAGGATCTGCATGAGTTCACCCCTCCCTCCCCCCGGGGGACAGCCGCTAATCCCATCACCAAGAAAAGTGTCACCCACCTACTCCCAGATGCCCTGCAGGACCTATACTTGACAGTAGGTGGCACATTCGCCTCGAAGCCAAGAGGTCACATCTGCTCGTGAGACAAACCTTGACAGCTTCCATCTACCTTGGGGCTGTGAGCTTAAGGATGATGTCAGTCTGTCAGTTGTGTCTGCAAAAGGGGACAAGCACCCTGGTCAACATATTCCTTATTCCAAGAAAAGGAAATGCTTTATTACTTTTAATCAAACGTCTTGAAGGATTACAAAATCAAACAAAACAAAAAAATACTTGTGTGATATCATTTGTAAGGATCCCTTGTAAAAGTTTGCTGTGGTATACCTTGGCATTGCAAATCACAATGAAGTATGTTAATAAGCATTGTAAGAAATATAGGTTAAGCATAGTAAATGTGTAGTATAATCAACATGCATGGCAAACTATCAACATGCAGGTCAGCTTTTAGAAGCTCTGTATAAATGTATGTAAATGTGGATTTCCCAGGCACACGATTGCAGTGTTTTCTGTTTTTGTTTTCTCCCCTCACGAGAGCCCTGCAGCCTCCTGCCCAGTGCAGTGTTAAAACACATATGTAGCTGGACAGTTTGATTGAATGCCTGTGGGCAGTTTGATTGAGTGGCACCATATAACAGGGAAACACAGCAGGTGCTGCAAATGTAATACAGATACAACATTTCTAATCACTAAAATAAAGCCAGATCTATTAACATCACTTTAAAGAGAAGTGGGCTGTTTTTATTTTCCATAACCCAGATGTAGAGAATGCATCCCAGATTGAGGCATTCAAAGAAAATAAATAGCTTATTTTTTTTTCAACAAAAGAAGATTTATATGTGAATGTATAACTACTGCCAGACTCTAATCAGTAAGTGCTGTGCCCTGCTTTTGTGATGAAAGAAAGGGCCAGTTGTTTAAACAGTGCTGACCTGATTGAAAACACAATGAGCGGTTTGTTCAAATAACATTTCCCCCCGGTGTTTTAAAGAGGAAGAATAAAAATAAAAATAAAACTTTTCACAGCTTTATTTAATAAATGACAATATCCCCCGGATTGTGCTGCACACTGGATTAGCAATCTCTTTATCTGAATTTATAATTCTACCTTTCCTTTTAAACTAAAACACTTTTCCACATTATATTGCTTTGCATGAATTCCCTCTGTGTCAGCCTCCTTTAAAAGCATCATTTGAGGTCTTTTCGAATACTGTGTTTATACCAGGAGTTTTAATTTTGACATTTTCTATTGATCGATTAATCATCTGATGCTTCATAATGCCAGCTAATGTTTAATATGCATATATTTACTTACATGTAATCTGACAGTTTGAAAATATTTGCTAATTGGAAGTGAGTCATTTAAAATATTAGCTTAGTTTTGAGCTGCTCTTTGTGGTGTTTTATTATTTGTTTCTTTATCCAAGGTGACTTACGGGCTGGGATGGCTCACACCTGGCTCTTTGTCATTTGAAAGTTTCATTGAAAGATTTCAAGATTTATTTTTTTGTGCACCATTCTTTGATCCCGCACTCAGGTAGACAAGATTAATCGATCAATTATTATTTAATCTATCAAAGCCCACAGGTGTGATTAATCAATGAATCATTCATTGATTAAACCTCCTAGTTCATACTAAAATAAAGCTGCAGCATGTCTGTGATTTCACTTCTTTTTGTGTTTATATTAGGGTCTGTTATTTTGGTTGTTCCTCTTTTTTAAGTTTATCGTGCAAAACAGAACAGAATGATAACATCAGTCAAGCGACTGGTGAGAGAAGTGTGCCTCTTGACTTCACCCAGATAAGAGAGTCAAAGCATCTTTGATCATTTTAAACTTTAATGTGCTCCTTCTGTTTTTAGTTTTTTTTTCTATTAAGCTGACTAGTGCAGCTTAATTTACTTGTGCACTTCTTGCAAAGAGCTTTGGGATGACTTTGATTGTTAACAGGCAAAAAGCTATAAATACAATTTTTTACTGAACAATGTATTGTCACGTTCCTGTTGCTAGTTCTCACTCGGATTGCTTTTTAGTTGGCTGTTATTGGCTTCTTGACGGCAATTTATCTTCTTGAGAATGTTCTCACAGTCGGGCGCATTGATCCTGTTGCATTTTTGGGATGTTTTGAATTTGTTTGCCTTGGACACAGTCTGGATAATCCTGTCATCATTGCTCTGGTGGTGGCATTGATTGGTCTCTCATTGCTTTTTTGGCATCAAGACTCCACCAGTTCCAGTCTCCCTCAGTTGGGCTGTATTTTCTGTTGACAGGTTATTTCTGCCATGATCCCAGGACAGGCCTGAAAAGTGGTCCCCACATGATCTGTGGATTGCTTAGATTGTTAAGTCCAGACTTACTTTTATAGTTTAGCCTTTTTAAAATATACATTTTTTTTAATCCATAACTGCTGGTCTTATGATTTTTATGGTTGGATCCAACCTTTTTTTTTTTTTTTTTACATTTTTACATTTGAATTTCACAACCAGATATTTTTAGACAGTGATCAAAAAATGAGAAAGCAGATACCAACCCCTTCTTTCTTTCTATTAGAACTAGCATGAAACACACCCACCCGTGAAGGCTGTCATCCTACTGCGCTGTCAAAAAAAAAAAAAGTCACGTCAATCGTGTAAAAAACAGTTGATTTACTCCATCACATCTGCAGAATGCATCTTTTCTGATGTTCCGCAAGAACAAAGGCATCTGTCATTGCTGCTCGTATTAGGAGGAAATATTTATCATCAGTCTGTGGAAAAGATTACTAAAACCAGAGAGGATGTTTGTAAGAAGGACGGATCTGCATCAGCTTGCAGTCAGCCTTTGTTATCGCTGGAGATCAAAGGGGTTCACTGTCCAGGTGGCTACCATGCAGCTCTGCTCTTTGCTGATAGAGAATAGGAGAAAGGCACTATTGTTTATGGGCTTTTGTTAATGGAGGGGTGATATGACATTCATCTTGTGTTACTTCCCATGCAATATGTGCATATATCCCAGGCCCTATACTGTATTATCTCAGAAATGGACCTGGTTACCTGTAACTAATTCATTATTATGCATGACCTCAATAAGGTGCTTTTATGGCTCACAGCATTTAAAAAATAAAAAAAAAATCTCTGAGAAACTTGAATTGTTTACATTGATAGTTGATAATATAAGCTTCATAGTAATGTCGTTGCTTGTCTACAGCTGCTTTCTATAGCATTGAATTTTATACTATGCATGGCAAACTGGCTTAGGCATGCCAGTGGCGCTGAAGTCATGTTGAGCCCTCAGCTGTGGTGACTAACACCTTAGACTGAGGTTCTGCATTTCAAAAAATAGCGCAGACATCTTTCCACTTGTGCAGGGCCGTTGTCCCTCCTGGTTTTTATTCCAACTGTACCCTGAATTACTTAATTGGACTAATTAAGTGCTTATTAGAAGCTTAACTGGTCAGGAAACAAACACCTGGACGGACACCGGCCCACCAGGACCAGGGTTGCCCACCCCTGATATACAGCCTACAGTCAATTCAGTTAATGCAGAAACAAAGAAGGTGGGATCCATGATTTTGGAAATCATGTTGTAAATGTAGTTTTAAGTCTTTGTGTGACATTGGAATGTATTAGTAATTAAAATAAATGGTGACATGTGTGGTCAGGAAGAATGAAAGAGAATTTAAGTTCTTCCTCCAGCGTTGGGTCTTTTAACAGTTATTTTTGGAAAGTCCTATGCTTCTTAATCCACAATTGTCACATGCCGTAGTTCCAGAGTATGAGCCAGCTGATTTCCGTTAGTGCCTTGCCTAACCTTGAAAAGTTCAGCTGATAAAAAGATTTTATTTTTAAATAGAGAGAGAGAGAGAGAGAGAGAGAGGGGGGGGGGGGGAGGGGTCACACTTTATTTTAAGGGCCATTTTTTTATTTATTAACTGTTAACAAACAGCTCATAAACATGTTAATGTACATTATTTATTTTCTGTTAACTGTTAGTTAATAATATATAATAGGCCAGCTAAAACTGCAAACACTAGAGCCCTTGGATGATCAATCAAACACTAGAGCCCTATAGGTGATCAATACCCAGTCGATCACATGCTTGAAATCTGTTCAAATTCTTACTGTAGTAATGTTTAGCAAATTAAATTGGTTTTGATTAACCCTAACCCTATATATATATATATATATATATATATATATATATATATATCAAAGCTCATAAATATATATATATATATATATATATATATATATATATATCAAAGCTCATAAATAAATATATATATATATATATATATATATATATATATATATATATATATATATATATATATATATAATGCGATTTTCTTTTCCTCTGATCTTGATAACATATTTAAATTGGATTTTGATTAAAAAAAGGACTGTGGCTCTTTTTCTGCTTTGTAAAAGGGAAGCACAAAGCCACTGCACAATCACTGCACCCACTTGCTGAACCTTCCACTCTTCCTGAAATGGGTTGGGAATTGGATAGGTTTTCTTTACAGTGCTCCTTTGTTGTTCCTTTGCTTATCTGTCTTACACATAAAAAAATGAGGATTGCCATTATTCTTATCTAAATCTTATTGGCTAACCAATAATCATATTTAGACCATGCCTACCATTCTCAAAATGTTCTTCAAGTCTTTCCACAAAGTGTCTTTCTCCATCTAGTCAGAATGCTTTACTTTACAAGTCTGCGTGTCAGTGGCTTCGTCTGTGTTTGTGTCCACAGTCGTATGTCGATGTACTATTTTGCTGCTGTCGCCTTCGTCAGCATTTTTAGTAATAGAAAACGTTCCTCCTAAAAGAATATAGTTGTGATGCTGTTAAGCACACAGATCTTTGCTTTCAATCCAAATACTTTTTTTAAATGTAAAGAAGCAAACAGTCACAGAAGAATGCTGGTGCTTCTTCTTCTTCCTTACAGTGGTACAGTATCACCTAGCTCAAACAAGGTTTTCTCAAAGTGCAAACACATGTAAGGAAGGCTCCAGCTGACCCTGGAAAAAATGTGCTACCCTGTGAGATCTATGTGGCTACAACATTATTGGTTTTACAAGAAAATTTAAACATTCCTTGGACAGGGAAGGTGAAATTCAGCCACGAGAAAAAGCAATTCAATTCTTCCGTCAACCACATTATTACAGTACTGAATATGCACCAGGAACTATGCGTTAGGAAAATATGAATGTTACCTTGCCTGAAGATAAAGCTGTGTTGATTTGCTAAATGCCTGTGGTTCACAGGCAGTTCCCAGGAAGAGGCCATGCTCTGTTCACTATACTGTATAGTGAGAGCTTTGGAAACACGTCAGCCTACTTTACCTTTAAAGACAACCCTTGTTGAGAATGCATTATCTGTGCAATCACGTGAATACTCACGAGGGGTCTTCTTTGATGAAAGAAAGAACAGTGTAGTGGTGGAACAACAGGAATTATCTGTGTTTGCGAAAAGAGCATTCATCCCTTGAACTTGAAAGGAGGCATGAGACTGAAACCAGATCTAGTCCAGGCTATTCCTTTGCCGACCGAGGACGGGAGCTTCCAGGGGGCGGCGCTGAATTGGCCGAGCGCCGCCCGGGGGGAGGGAGGGTTAGGTCGGCCAGGGTGTCCTCGGCTCACCGCGCACCAGTGACCCCTGTAGTCTGGCCGGGCGCCTGCGGGCTTGCCTGTAATTTCTCAAATGCTTACCCTAAGCAGTTATGTGATCTAATAATGTTTCTGATCCGCTTAACTAATCTCGATCAGCTGCAGTAGGTTGGGTTTATAGTATGAATACTTTTTCAACAAATGATTGTTAACTGTTTGCAGAATGAGAACAGAGATAAACAGGAGGCCATTCAACAACTTTGTTCTTGCTTTAGCGGTTAGTCATCTAGGTCAGGGGTTCCCAAACTGTGGGCAGCGGGAGCAACAGCTTTCTATGTATTATTATATATAATAACGAAAAGCAACAATAAAATACTAATGAATGAAAAATTAGATTCAAATGAGAAAAGAACAATTAGATTAAGTTTATTTACAGTGTTACAGGTTTTTGTTTAAAATGTGTGCTAATAGTGGGCCGCAGTGCCTAATGCAGCTGAACAGTTGGGCATCAGATTTTAAAAAAAGTTTGTGAATCCCTGATCTAGTAACTAACCAAGAGAAATGCATGCCGAACAAGTGAAGAGCAAGTCTGCAAGTCTATGCGTAACATTGATATACAAGTTATCTACTGTAGAACATTATGTATCATACAAAATAGAACCCAAATAATTCTAGAGGTTTTGGGGAGTTGAGTCAGTAGGTTTGTGGACATTGTGGTGTTAATGATCCCTGTATGGAATCGGTACTGAACCTGCCATGCATTTGTCATTATAGAGTCTAGGGCGACAACAATAGCTTAACAGTACAGTCTGCGTCATTACAAATCAAAGCTCTCAGAAAGCTGTGGGGGTGGTTGGGAAGCAGCAGGGTTCTGAGAATTGCGAAACGATTTCAAATCCCTGGTTACCAAGGTTAGGTTTGTATGTAGAGTGCCTCTGTTCAAGTGGATTCTCTTACATTCTTTCTGTGATTCACAGTGTTGTTTACGGATTTGTTACTACACTGTAATTTACATGTAGTTGTTTAATGTACAGTGAAATTATGTAACTCATTTGTGTATAATTACTATATAACTACATAGTTGGCAAAACCCGAGTTAACATCCAACACATGTTAAAAAAGAAAGGAGATTGCCAATGGAAGGCCTTTTGTTAATGGAAACAATGTAGCGTAAAACAGCTACAATATTGAAACAATATTAAACACACACGTACATATCTTCAGAATATACAATATCAGTTTTCATTGATGCAATCATGAAGGTCCCATTGGCATGAAATCCCGAATTTCCTGAGCCTTGCCTCTGTTTCGTCACCGGGGCTTCTGTCTAAGCAGACTAAAGTATGTCTATTGGCAGCCCCATCCTTGCCTTGGAAGGAAAGCTGGGCCTGTGGGCCCACTAGGTATCCTATTTCAAAACAATGAAGGCTGGAGCAAAGTTGAGGTCTAATGCTACTTCCTTTTAAGGCTGTCTGGGCTGAGGCCAGGAACACCCCATTCTACGTAGATAAGCATTTCCTCAGTTCCCATATTTCTCAAGAAAACTGAACTGAGTGAGTCAGTGGTGCTGGGATCTGCTGTAACTTCCAGGACACATACACGTCTTAGTTAGGCACTGTCTGAAGCGGACCCACGGCCTAGCAACGTCACTGCAGCTTCCTGTCCATTGATGCCTGATGTAATCCATTCATGAACATTCCAGCTGTATTTATTTACAGAGGATAGGGAAAATATAACTGCTAATATAATTGATTAAAGAGTCACAGTATGTCATGCTTCCCTATTTATCGTTTAATCTCCTCATCAGAATATATATATATACTGTATATATATACACACACATTTTCTTACGCTTGCTCGTGTGAGAGTACATTACCAAGGTTGTAACTATGACCTTTAAGAACCTTTTAAACAATGTTTGTTAAATGTTATGCAATTGCAACTTCAAATCATTAGAGACTTGTTTTAATGCACTAGGGGTCTATTACAAAGTGTGAAATCTTAAAATAGGGTAATTTGTCTTTCAGGGTTATTGAAACAAACCCCTTATTCTCTTAGCAGCATACTGTTTTTAACACAAATTAATATAACATTACATTTAAAACCTAGTTACACGTGGTATTTTGTGTCCTGTTCAAGGAGAACAGTTTGAATTGGCTGCCTCCTGTATAAAGTATGGAGTTTTGGTTGCGTTACTCTCTGTATCCAGGATGTGCTTCACGAATAGGGTAGTGAAATCTGTACAAACCGATCATTCAGATTGGTCTCTTCACAGTAAGCAGGTGATGACAACAGGTTGAGAGTCAAGGATTGTGGAGAGCAGCAATCAGCGTACATTCAAGCTGCTGTTTCTTCAACTCAAATCAGAATGGTAAAGTAGCCATTGAGCCTCACCTGGGTGTCTGTACCTGCCTGCTGTGGAGAGATCAAACCGAAAGACGACATGACTGGAACGAAGCTGGAATGTGTTGGTGAGTTCTTCACTTAAAGAGCTCACAAGAAGATCTTTGACAGCACCAACAGGACACATCTATCTTTAGTTTGCACCATAGCAAATTGTGCCTGCAAGGGTTAAACCATGCAAATGTCATAATCCGAATAAGAAAACAATACTGTATTTTACATATAAAAGTGGCACTCTTTGGGTGCTCTGTTTGTGTGATGTGCAAGGGTATTCATTCTCTATTTCACTAAGATATCTGCATATGCGTTAACGGTTTATCTGCCTGTTAGATATTCGCTACACATTGTTTTATCTGTCTTATCAGTGCTGTTTGGACTTTCTTCCAAAATGTTTTTGTTATTCATTATCTCAGACTAATTTGCAGCATTCTCTAGGGAAGCAAACAATCACATATTCATTGCCAGCTGTAGTGTAGCTTTGCAAAATTAACTGGAGAAAAAGCTACGATGGCCGTTGAAGCCCTGGTTCAGTAAGCCAAAAAACCTCCTGCAGTGTCTATACATCTTTATTGACCAATCTTAATGAGCTATTGTGTTTGAGATCTGAATAAAACTGCTTGCAGAGGAAGGGGAGCACAATCGACAGAACAGGACTTTGGCCACTGGAATGGCAGTAATGGTTACTGAAAGGGTTTTGAAAGAGTGTGAAACTTGGGCAAAGCTGCTTTGAAGCTAGTAGACATGCAGGAGTCTTGAATCCTGGTTGTGGTGAGTTGCCAATTTTGCCCAGAGGCCCACAGGAAGTGCTGCACTGGCCTTTGCTCTTTTGTGGGTTGGGGAGGAAAATCTGCTGGACATAGTTCATTCTCCTACTGTGGAGACTGGCCAGGCACCCCACGAGACATGAAAGGAATTCCCCAGGCTGGGTCCATGCCTGCAGGGTTCAGTAGCTTGGTAACTTCCATTGCTTGGGTTTGGTGAGTGGAAACAGGCTACCTGACATTGGGAGTGGAGGCCATCCATTGATCTTCAGAACCCCTGATTGGTTAGTTGAGGTGAGGTGACAATTCAACAGGGCATTTCAAACTAGGTAGAAAAAAACAGGGATCCAGTTCTGAACTAGTTATGGATTCCCAAAGATTAGATCAAGTAGCCAACCATGGGGTATTTGTCTTGTTGTATTATTATTGGAATAGAATTAACAGAGAATTGATTAACTATTTCATTTCTTTTGAATACGTTTTTCCATCTGCATGCAACATTATTTTCAATTGTCCTACATATCAGTAGTTGTTTTATGTTTAATGATGAATAGAAGTTGATAGGTTTAGCATTACATTTTGTGTTCAGGAGTTTAAATGGCTCACTGGTGTGAAACGTGTGGGCGCCCCTGTTTTAGAAGACATTTAGCTATATTGGGGTGTACTTTGTATGTCCTACGACCCCCACAAGCAGAATTACATTTTACAATGTCAGTCCGGTCAGTAATTCTAAAGGCATCAGCACTTTAATCAAGTTTGGCCTCAGAGAAACTGAGCAATTGCTATACCTGTGCCCACCTTGTATTTAATCACAATGAACAATCCTCTTTGGTATGTTTTATTCGGTTTTTATTTATTTTTCAATCTTGTCTTGGTCCACCTACAGGTATAATGGCATGAGGCGTGTGGCACTTTTGACTTCTTAAACTCAAAAATAAAAATAATAATCTGAAAGTCAAGAAGCCCACTGCGTCACTCCGTCCCACTCATATGATTCATATATAAAAGCATTTCCATCTTTATTTGTTCAATCAATAATTCTTTCCAGTCGCCTTTAAATGGTTTAAATGAAACCAAGTCTGTTCTCTTGGCCTGTAATGTAGCTAAATCAAATTTGGTGTCAGAACAAAAAGTGTCATACCGTACCTTTGTTACTCATTTCAATATTAAAGGTCCTCCTGGTAGTTTGTTAATCAGTTCCACTGCGTGTCCATTCTTATTAAATACATTCATATTATTCATCAACTATTGTGGGCTAACAGCATTGCAGAAAATCTTAGAAGGAATCTTTGCAACACCAAATTTAAAGGGGAAGTAGCTTTGATTGTAATTTTATTCCCTTTTCCACCTTTCCCCTTCGACTTTTTATAAGGTTCGTAATCTGACCTCGGGCACAGAGTGTTGCTGAATGCAAGAAAAATCACTCTTGTATTCAGTCCTTCGTTATGCTTTTCACATTTAGATCTGTACACTGCTGTACCAGTTTGGTACGTATCTGTCAGATCCTGGTTTTAATTAAGCAAATTAATAGTTCAATTAAGGGTTCAATTAAGTCATTGAGAACTCAGTTGGCATGAAAACCAGCAGACACAGGGGTCCCCCAGGCCCAGGATTGGGAAACCCTGCCCTAGGGCACTGCAGAGGCCTATGGAGACAAGGATCATCCCCCTCAGGGCTCTGTCTTGTTACTAGTATGCATAGATGGCTATGCCTGTACTGTGTTTCATATAGCTTAGTCAGCTGTTGTTTTTTTTATTTGACTGTAAATGGAAAAAATAAACACTCCCATAAAAAGCGACCATGTACAGTATACTTATTTTTATACATAAAAATAGGTTTAATATTATTCTGTCAAAAAATGACAACATTTCAACCAAACCCTCTGGAACATAAGCTCCCAGGAAATGTATTCAAAGGTAAAAAATCAAAACACATGGAACACTAAGTATTAGTTCCTGACACAGCGGGTAATTGAGCCCTGAGCTGCAGTCAGTTAACAGGCTGGTGATGCCTGCTGCGCATGCTATAGTCTCATTAAATGGAATTATTATTTTTTTATTTATTTATTTTTTTTAAAGAAGTGTAAGCGCAAGAGAAAAAGCAAAAATCTGCATTTAATATCTGCCAGTAATGAAGTCAACTGGGATACGCAGCTGCTTGTTAAGCAAATGAGCAGTCTATTTTGAGACCAATCATTTAGCTTTTAACAAGATGTGATGTTTTCCTCAAGTGGAAAATGGAGATCGAGCGACTCCTGAAATGGCATAGAGCTTTAACCCCTCCTCTCCAGGACAGCACTTAGTTTGCAGGTTCACCACCAATGTTTTCCAGCCAGAACGCCAAGTTATCTCACACTCTGTTTATTGTCTGGTGGTCTGTTCACTCTCTAAAATGTAAAAATAAAACTAAACACAATACTTGAGTAAATATCATAAAAACAATGGCAGTTTATATGAAAATGTACAGGAAGTTGCTTACTCTTTAATAAAGGTCCATGGTTTAACAATGTTACATCAGGAAACACATTCACTGATCTGGGCAATTCACCTCTATAACTAACCTCCTTCCATTTCACTTCCCTCTTCATTGCTACACTCAAATAAATCATTTTTTGTCACATTCCCTTAAATACTATTTATGTGCAGTACTTTCCCCGAATATTGGTTACAAACCATGCTTCGTTAAAGTTATATTTCCTAACTCATTGACACAGGCCACACTTACTTTGATGATATGGCATTCTGCATCAGAAAATCCAGTGAAGCCCCTGCTCTCAGTGCAGAATATTACATTTCATGATCATTCCAATGCAAAGGTTACAGGTAGGTAGCAATTCAGAAACCTCTGGAGGGCTTTCAAATGTGGCTTCTAACACACGTGAAATGAGTACTTAACCAACTCCTCAACGGACAATAATCATATCACTAAATTGCAGCACAATTTGGCACTATTTGACAGAGCTGTAGTCCCTGCTTGAAAGAGGCCCAGGACTGAATCCCACTGGTGTTCTCCCAAGTGTGAAGCGATGAGTACTGGCTGAGCTCACATAGCTCTTAATGGACCTGCATCCAGTGCCATTGCCCAACAGCTTTCATGAGCGCTAAAATCACCTGAATAAACAGAAAACAGAATGCCGATACCTTTCGGTCCAATGCATCGCTTCTCTAACTGATCAAAAGCTGTTCTGCTGGAGATCAGGCAGAGCTATAATAAGCTGGGGACATACATCTTACTGTCAGCTTTGCAGAAATCAGATCCCTCAACACAACACCGTAATAAAAGCCAGGGGTTTGCCCTTGGTGACCCTGCCTTATTCTTCTAATTAGGACTCACTTCCACAACCATAGCGTGCAGCTAGAACCGTCCTGGAAACAAACTTCTATACTTACACAAGAATAATATCATCAAGCTGTGTACTCTGTACATTGGGGGAGGTGCAAAGAGAGGCAATCCCTGGTATAAACACTCAGCTGGGTCGTCACCATTCATGCAACATTTCCTCTTGCTTCTTTCGAACTGCACCTAGTTCAGCATATTCTCCAGCACATGTTGCACATCTACCCAAAGCTAACAAGGTTCATTCCAGTCATCTTTATACTTCTCCTGTGTGCTTACTGGGGGAGCAGTGCCATTGCTAATCCTTAATCAGACCCTCACTCTCTGCAACTGAATCGAACTGTACCAGCCAGTCCAGAACAACCCAAACAATATAAAGAGGAAGGGGTTAGTGAGTTTGCAGTAAATGTACTCACTTTTACATCCTTTAAGACCAAACTTGATAAAAAAAAAATGTGTGTAACCATGTGGCCTCCTCCCGCTCGTAAATATTCTTCTGTTCTTATGCTCAAGTACATTTGTGCAAAATGTGGTTTAAAGTGTCAGTGCTTTAGTACCATAAATGTACAGTTCACAAAAAAAACACAACTTTAGTGATATTTATTAAAGGCAGGTGCATTGGACAGCTCTCAATTACAAAGCTACAGTTTCCCAGTTTTTGCTGACTTTAATCTACTGATAACGGTCTGAGATAACATTTACAAGAAAGTCAAGCATACAAACGTTTCAAGTTTCAGCACATGCCTTCATTCACTGACCTGACTGAGTTTGTGATCGATTGATGGCTCTTTACCGGAAACACTTTCACATAGCTGATATTCTTCACATGGGGTTACTGTAAGGTACTCTAACAATCGTTCAATGTGTGCATTTAATAATGTGTTCCAACCTAAAATACAACAGATTAAAAAAAAATACAGACAAATAAAATGAATAAACACTGAAAAACAGAAGACCTAGTTATAGTATAATTTGTTTCATATGTAAAAATGAGCAATAACTTTTCATTACAGCTCAGTACCTATCCTCCAAAGGCACAAGCCTGCTCGTCAACCCACATTACTACTGAATATACCCAAAGCACGTCTACGCAGCTTGTTACCCTCCTTGCAACAGAACACAGGTGGGGTTAACCCCTTAACCCTCCTCTCAACAGAACACAGGTGAGGTTAACCCCTTAACCCTCCTCTCAACAGAAAACAGGTGAGGTTAACCCCTTAACCCTCCTCTCAACAGAACAAAGGTGGGGTTAACCCCTTAAGTTACACAAGGAAATTTGTTTTGCCGCTGCCCCCCCCCCCCCCATTTTAGTCTGACCCGTTCCTTAAAAGGATTAAAAACACAGGCCACCCCCCGCCCTTCAGCTTTAGAGCAAAGCCATTTGTAATAACTATGTTTAAGTATGGAAATCGGGACCATTTCCTAGAGAATATTTTCATGTTTATCTCCATGCATAATATATTCCCTGTTCATGTTTATGGATTTTTTCAGTCATTTGTCTTTCAGTATATTAACTGCTCTCATGAATCGGTGAAGACAGGATTGTACATTTCCTTCTTTTTTATGAATACAAGGATATCAGACTATACTGCGTACTGCTGAAGTCACAAGCTACTTGACATAGTTTCATAAGGTAAAAATTCTACCTTTAAAATGAAAATACATGTTTGCCATACCACGTGTTTCTTTCAAAACTGCACATCTGAGAGAAATGTAGCGAAAGAAAGTGCAAAGCAGGTAAGATTAATAAAATGTATTTTAGAAATGTGTTAGGGTTTGTATCTCTGACCAATAATCGGTATATAAATCTTACCTGTTCTCTGCTGAATGAAGGCCGTTGCTATGTGCATAATGGCTACAGCAGCTGTCTGCTGTCCGCACAGCACTGTTCATGTACTTGTTTTTTTAACACCTTGCTATTTGAGTTGACCCCTTGTTCTTCATTTAGCCCCCCCCCCAAAAAAAATGTAAAAAAATTAAAACATGGCTCTTCGAATTACTTGTTTTAGCTGCCAGATAAGACTGATCACTATCAGCTTAGAGCTCTTTACAATTCTTGACAGTACTGACCACACAGATTAGCTCTGCACTAATTATTTTTAACGGAACACATATCATGTTAATGTTTAATTTTCATTTAGACATACTCAGTAACCACATAAGTCATTTCCGGTGACGATAATCCTGCTAACAGCCCTCTACACTAAATGATCCTATTTTGCATATGCATTGGCTTCAAATGTGAGTTCGTCCCAAATGTACTGGGTTATTCCCAGTGATTTAATGAATATAACCATTAAGTTCCACTGTGGTTTATAATAGAACTTATTATTGTTCCCACTGCGATCCTGGCTGCTATTTAGCCCTGTCATTCTGCCATCTGTCTCAATATCTTTAGATTCTGTTTTACAGAAACAAATGTGGCTGATACTAATTTAAACAACTGAATTTGATTCAGATTGACGTGTATCTCATACACAGTTAGAAATGGATTTGAGTCAATTTCCTTAGCTGTATGGTTCCCCTTGAAATTAAGATAAAATCCAGATTTTCCCATTTTAAACCCTAATTTCAATGGTAGAAAATACATATACTTTACAAGGCTTTTTTTATGAACTTTGAACCTTGGTCTCAGTGGATATTAAGCGATTTTAAAGCTTTTCAGCACAGTACTGGAATTGACGTTATTTTCATGTGTCCATATGAGAAAGATGTATATATCTGAGCCTGCTTAACAAACAATCACTGCAATTACTACAAGTTATAGACATTACTGGGGCTGTGCAGTACACTAACAAAAGGCAGTTATGGCAATCGAGTGCAATCTCTGCTGCCATGAGTCATGTTTGTATCATTAACAGAAATCTGGGTTTGTTCTTTTTCATCGTTTACTTGAGCAGGTTATTCCTAATCGCAAACAGAAGAGATTTGTATCCACTGTTTTATCACCACTGACCTTAGCACAGTGCTAGGTAATTGCTGCAAGGTCTAGAAACAATAATTACAGGGCTGCAGAACAGAGGCACAGTACTGCCTGGGAGATAATTGTGTTTGTAGTTTTGAGTACAGATTTAATTGTTTCTCTGTGTTTACAGAATAATGGCAACTATCTGTAGAAATAAGTGCTTTTGAAATATAAATTCATAACACATATGAGAACAAATAACTGCGGTGAAGACACTACTATATCTGTCCCATGTCTTTTCGTATTTGCAAAAGCACATCAACAACACAAATAACAATATAATGGTTTAATATAACACATAATTTGTGTCGTTCTAGAAAAACATGGTATCGTGGCTCATTTTATAGCACCTTCCCATGTGTGGAGAAGCTAAATCTATTGTTTAATATCCATATTTTAAAAAGTGTGTGGGGAAACTGCTGCTTTAAATCTACAAATAGAAGCTGTAGTTATTCTAGTAAAATAAACATAGAAACACCACCTTGCAGTATGCTAAATATTTTGAAAAATAGCAGAATATATTTGTTTTTATTGATTAAAATAAAAACAAATATAAGCTAGGCCATTCAAAAAACAGATCAATTGAGCTTCGAGTTTAAGACGGCTTGGGTTGAGTAGCCAAAAAAACTTCAAGAGGATGTCAGCTATCATTGACCAAAATCTGCTAGGCTAAACGCAGAAGTGAAACATTCAACAGAAAATAAAAATCCTTATTAAGAAACAAAATTTAACCTTTAACATACTACAGGATGCTATGATCGAAAGAGGTATTTGTGGTTATTATTTTGAAAATCTTTATCGTAGTAATTCTTGATTGATTGGTGAAGTCCTTTATAGTTTTGTGGAAGCCACTTACCAATGTGCATGTCATGCTTAATACGTGCCTAAATAGTAATGTATCCTAAAGAATAAGTACCTTCAATTTTATTTTTACTTAATCAAATAATCTTGTTTATTTTATGGCTTTTGCAATCATTGGGTGCTTTTTGGGGCTCTGTTGCTCCAACAGCGAGTTGTGACCATTTTTCTCTAAAACTGCCTTAACCTGAATTTGAGCTTGTCAAGAGAATTCTTAATGCTGGCACTGAACTGCCTTCCTCATTCCATTCAAATCACGTGACAGCGGACCTTTAACTCTGCCGTCCCATGGGGCTGGTAGAGCTGAATGGTCCCATTGTTACATCATGATTTCAATGGAATCCTGGGCCAGTAGGATTCTGTTGACCAGTTTAAAACAAGTTCAATAACAGGTAAAAAAAAAAAAAAAATAGAGAAAAACAAAAAAAGAGAACTCAATGTAGGAACCCAGAACCACGCAGGTTGATTGCAAATACTATAAAATGGCGGGGAAATCAATTAACGTAACATTTTAAGCTATTTACGCTTTAAGAAATTGTGACCAAATAAACAAGTCACAATCACTGAGCAAATTGCTGACCGCTTCCTAAAGCTTTCAGGGTTGGTCCCTGTATATTGTAGCGACCCGGGCACCGTTCTGTGTCTGCTGAACTTTTATGTTGTCCCGTTTGTTTGTCTTGTCTGTCTTGTCCGGTGTACATGTTATATGTATTGTTAAGGGGCCACCATGCCACCTAGAGTAGGAAAAGAGCAGGGATAGACCTGGTTGGTCAATCTGGGTGAAGTGGATGGGAGCAGCGGGGGGGTATAAGTACCACCTGCGCGGGAGAGTGTGAGGGGGAGAAAGCTGAATGAAAGAGAAAGCGGAGCCTAGCCAGGGAGCCCTGGGGAATGACGGCCTGTGAGATGGGGCCTAGGTGAGAGAGTGTGAGAGAAAGGAGACTGGGGAGAGACGTAGAGCGAGATAGAGGGTGGGGGTTCAGGCACGGAGAGAGAGAGAGAGAGAGAGAGAGAGAGAGAGAGAGAGAGAGAGAGAGAGAGAGAGTTCCCTTGCAATTTTATTCCTGGAAGTCGGCTTGCCACTTCCCCGGAATAAGAAACTCGGCAGCTGAAGGCCGAGGTTAACGCTACGCAACTGCGTTTCATGTAAAAAAAAAAAAAAAAAAAATAATATATATATCTTCAACAGCTTACATCGCGTAGCTGCAATACTCACCTCCCATGCCCCAGCACGGGGAAGTGGGAGGCAATGGCGTCCGGCAGTTACTACGATAACCAGGACTATTCCAATCCCTACAGCGCCACGGGGCAACCTGAGGCACCGCCTCTAGGCCTCTGCGACAGCTTATCCAAGGGGCTGTCAGCAAGGACGGAGAAATGCAGGACGTGGGGCCCCAGTGCACCAGCACCCAGGGAGACAGTTCCAACGGAACCACCCCAGGAAGGCTCCAAGGCAGCCCCAGCCTCAGCAGCCCCAGAGGGGTCCTGACGGCTTGCGTCCTCAGACCCACCCGTTTGCACAACACCAGTTGCAATACTCAGGTGGTGCAGCACATTCCTCTAGGTCAGGAGAGACAGTTCTCCTGGTGGCCCCCAGATGGCCCAGGAGAATCTGTTTTTCAAACTTCTGCCAGCTGCTGTGAGGCCAGCCCTGGGAGATCCCGCTGCGCATGGATCTCCTTTGGCAATATTAGTGCTGTCACTGTCATTGCTAGTTTATCAAATGAAATTGAGACGTGATTACCTTAGCCATGATAAGATGACGGACACACCCCCCTGGTATTAGGCACTGATGCAAACATGTCACCATCCTGATAGGATGAGTTGAAAAAAAAATTGTTTTTAAAAAGAAAATTCTACCTACATCTTCGCAGGTTGTCAATACGACGTCCAAAGCTTTTTGACGTCCAAAATGGACGACCACACTTAGGTCACGTGATTTGGTGACATGTGCAAATCATCAATATGAAAAAACTGCAAAGCAGTATGTAATTCAATATGTTAACAACGTAACATTATATTCAACCGGTTATACTGGACTTTATGAAGCAGCATTGGTTAATTCTGTAGGGTGCAGGAAAACTTGGTGCAAGAACAGGTAACATAATTGCGGTAATTCAACCTAAATAACACATATCATATATCAATAACACATAGGGTCGGCACAGTCATGTTACATGACGGACACCTTGCAAAATACTGACCTCACTAGGACAAGATCATATATTTTGTCCGTTAGTATTACGTACATTTAATTATAATATAAAATAAACATACCTCAGTCATAATGCTGTGACAGAATTACTGACGCACTGTATGATTTAAACTACACAATTTTCTGTACTGGATCATCATTTTGTTAATTTTCCAAAAAACTGAATATATGGCTGCACTTTATTTTCTGCATTACTGCCTCCAGATATTTTTGTTAGGTTCAAAAACGATGGTAAATAATACGTTTTCATGTCACTCTGGTCAGTGCTGTCAGCTTCGCACACAAAGGATAAATCTACCGCTGATTTCAGGGTTTAGCTGAAAAGGTAGTCGCCAAATTCCTCTTTCTGGCAATAGTTTAAGCACTACAGTGCAGTCTTTGGAAGGCAGAGGAAATGGAGTCAGTTTTTGTATATCTTTAAAGATACCTGTTGTAAATTGTAACAGCTTTTGCCAAACGCAAGACAGACCCCTGACCTTCCTGTTTTCTTTCGCTTCTCTTACAAACATTTTCTGCTGCAGACATGTTTAATAATATTTTCGTCATCTTTTTACACTATTTCTTGGCATGATCTCTGGCCACTGTATATTTTAATTCCCCTTTGACCGTTCAAAAACAAAATATTCATTTTGAAATATCTTTTTAGGTTTCGGTGCAGCAATCTCCGGGGGTGTCTGATACTGGTCTGGCATTCTGTCTGTTTATTATTATTATGGAGGCTGTGTGGTCCAGTGGTTAAAGAAAAGGACTTGTAATCAGGAGGTCCCCGGTTCAAATCCCACCTCAGCCACTGACTCATTGTGTGACCCTGAGCAAGTCAGTTGACTTTCTTGTGTTCCGTCTTTCGGGTGAGACGGAGTTGTAAGTGACTCTGCAGCTGATGGATAGTTCACACACCCTAAATCGCCTTGGATAAAGGCGTCTGCTAAATAAACAAATATTATTATTATTATTACTTAAATTGCATATGAGGGAAACGGTACAGCTTCAAAAAATATGCAAAGTTGCACAATGATAATTCTTTTTAATTTGGAGGGTTATTTGCTTAGGTTTATCCACGGTAAGATTTGCATATACTGTATTTTTGTGCCAAAGTTAAGTAGAAATGTGTTCGTCTTGTTGATAGAAACATAGTTACGGGTACCTTTGCATTACTTCCACGCACTAACACTGTTGCTTACCAGCATTTACACTGTTTTCCACGTGGTTTAGAGAAAATAACAAAAAAATATGTTTACAGCAGCCCTTGCTGTGCATATTAGTAAACGAAGTACCACCCCATACAATTCCTCGCAATATAATTCGCTGATAAACTTGCGGACGGAAAAAATACGTCGTATCTGCTTGTTTGTTATTGGTGTTGTCAGGCTGGGTCGCTGCCGGTGTCGCTGTGCGAATGCATTTTCTGATAGGCACCTAACTCGCGTCAGTCAAGCCGGTCCTCTTAATGCTCCCACCCACTTCTAGCTCCCGAGCGAGCTGTTCCTCCTCTCTGGGCAGAGAGAGAAAATGAGTGGGACGCTGTTGCTTTTAGTTGTCAAAGGATTTAAAAGGCTTTTGCATTTCAGTGCGGCGTGAAGACTGAGGCAAACACGACTGCAATAAAGATAGTTTATATAAAGAAAGCTGCTGTTCGACCTGCCGTGGAAGATAATTCCGGACTGCTGAATGAAAAACAGCTTTACACAGTTTCAGCTGTTTTTTTTTTTTTTTTGTAATAAATATATATCTGTGTATTTTTTAAAAATGTTGCTCTTAGTAAAGGAGACCCTCCATTGACTCTGCTGGCTGATGACTGTCGGATGCGTTCTGTTTGCTGCAGTAAGTCTGGATCCCCGCATGCTACAACACGCAGTACTCACGGAAAACAGCACAGAACCAGTATCTTCATGCAACTAGCTAAGTTTCAAGCGTGTGACGAAAATGCTTTTGATTTTGTCTTGAAAATAATTGTTGAGCTGCGGCTGAAAACCAGAAAGCGACACTTAAATCACCCCAGCTTCCAGGATACTTTGTTCGCAAGAACGTCATGAACTAAGTTGACTTTTATTTTTATTTTTAGTGAAACCATATATATATATATATATATATATATATATATATATATATATATATATATATATATAATTTGCTACGATAGCACAAAACAACAAGGACATGGACTAGTGATACGGTAGTTGAAAGAACATAATTGTCTCTTAGTTTAGTTACATTTGTAAACTCAATTAGTCATCTCTAGCTTTAACTAAATGCCTTTATATAAATA
Organism: Acipenser ruthenus; assembly: GCF_902713425.1. Lineage (NCBI taxonomy): Eukaryota > Metazoa > Chordata > Actinopteri > Acipenseriformes > Acipenseridae > Acipenser > Acipenser ruthenus. Next base: position 4,876,389 of record NC_081196.1, read on the forward strand.
CATGCATGTGTGTGTATACATACTCGTTCGGTACATTTTTATTTTCATCAGTAGAAAGTTAGCTATGCGTGCAAGTCAGTTTAGAGGATTTCTTTTTATTTTTTAGTGTTTAGAAGATGGCAACTGCACTTAGTGGACGAAACCCCGGGGGACGTGGGCCAAACCCCCGAAAAGGAATGATTTCGGGCTTATTTGATGCCATTCAGGACGCCGTGGGTCCACCAAAACAAGCGGTGGCTGACCGCCGCACCGTAGAAAAGACATGGAAGCTCATGGATAAAGTGGTAAGTGCCGGATACACTAGTATTAACCGTGTCGTTTTAACAGGATAGATACATCGTAGGGATGAGATATGGTCCAGAAAGTCTGCGCCACTGATGTACTCCGACTGGACCATTCTCCCTGTTAGCAGTATTTCAAGCAGGCAGTGATTGCTTCCAGCAAAACATAATCCGTTGTGGTTCTGCCTTTTTTATGACTAACTGTAAAGTCTCACCTCCAACCCAGGCCTCTGTACTGTTTCTCTTTTATATAAGAGAAAAATCACAACAGTTTGAGTCGCTAGTTTTCATTTTCTCGTGTTAACTTGAATTCTATTAATTCTAAGTTAGTCCATGTATGATTTTCTAATGTCCCTATATAAATACATATTTGATAAATAACATAATCATCTATTCCTGATTTGGCAATTCTTTCACTTCCTGTGTTAAAAAAAACGTTTACTGTTAATTGACCAATGGGGAAAAAAAAAATGTATAAATAACTTAGACAAAATAGGCATTCATGCGTAATGGGTTCCTTATGCATGCTCTCTGCTGTGTACGCATCATTGCAAAACCATTTTAATTGCTAGATTAGCAGCTACTGTGTGTGGCAGTAATTGGGGCTGATTTGGTGTTGATGTCTAATAGTGGCCTTTTAGGTATCGCTGTCATGATTTGGACGTTGACGAGAAGGCTGACATGTTTCCTTCCTGGCGTTTAAACAGTTTTGTGGTGGGGGTGACCCCCAGTACTCAAGATCAACAATGTGTGTGTGTAATTATATATATATATATATATATATATATATATATATATATATATATATATATATATATATATATATATATATGAGATGGTGCAGTTGTTGTCTTGGAATGCATTGGTTATGTTGAATGATTATCAGATGAGACGCATGCATCTTTAGATTCACATGTACCCTCAGACACGGTTAATTCAGTGGTTTTCCAGATGCAGAGATACGCTTTAGCAGATCAGCCGTTTAACATGCTGTTTAAATTGTTTATATGCAATGTTTGCGGGTAGGGGGGTTTAGTACCACCGAACTGTAAATAAGTCTCGGAGTCAAGTCTCCATTGTTTTTTTTTTTTTTTTTTTTTTTTGCTTGACTCCCAGTAGCTATACACTTTAAACCCCCCACCACATCAAATTACCTTGCTAGTAGAGCGTGTTATTCATTTAAAAACCTTAGTTATGCAATGGTATCCTTAGCATGGTATCTTTTTATTTAATTAACATTTTAAACTTTATTATAGAGCAGAAACAAATGCAAACACTGTAATTTCAGCCTGTTTCCAAGTGGTGTTTGTTCCAATATAAAATGTTGTATCCTTGTATCCCTTTTCACACAACACTGGCGCTCAGACCACTGCACACACATTGACCTTGAATGATCTTTTAAGAAGATCAGCACTGCTTGTTAATCTTATCAATGGGTCCCATTTGCACAATAGCCTTAAGGAGGCTGCTCCCAGATGCTCCTCTGTATCATTTATGCACAGTTGTCCTTCGCATCAATTTATTGATGTAAGGTTCTCTAGAGCTGGAGAATTGGACTGTTTGAGGTATTTAGTTGCCGTGATTTACCCAGCAATATTTTAATAAGGTATGTTTTCTCCATCTATGCCTACAGGTGAGACTCTGCCAAAACCCCAAGTTGCAGCTGAAAAACAGCCCCCCTTACATTCTGGATATCCTACCAGACACCTACCAGCACCTGCGGCTCATACTGTGCAAGTATGAAGAGAATCAGAGACTGACTCAGTTAAGCGAGAACGAGTACTTTAAAATATACATCGACAGCTTGATAAAGAAATCCAAAAGGGCTATTCGACTCTTTAAAGAGGGCAAGGAGAGGATGTACGAGGAGCAGTCACAGGACAGGTAGGAGTAATGGCTACTTCATATTTATCTGTACATTCTGTTTTCCTGCTTATTTTTTGCTTTTGTTTGTTCGAGGGGGTGAAACAAAAGCTGTAGGCTTCCCTGTGATGCACCAACTCCACAGTTCTGTATTGTTTGTATACATGGACTTGTAAACTGGAATATTGGAAAATGGAATCGGGAGGGGGTAAGAATGTTGCTGGCATTTCACTGCAACACTTTTACTGCAGCTTAGTTTTTTGGTCCTTTCTTTGAATAGGCATATTCATAAACATTGATTTTATTGGCTCCTTGAAAGTTTCAGATTTGTAGTAGGCCTAAGTTTAATAAATATGAATGCAGCATTTCATTGGTCAGGAGCTTAAATTATCCATGGTTAAATCAACCATCGGCGTGCGTAGAAAAATCTGTTGGATATTGTTGCAGGTTAACAAAGCTGCAGGTGAAGTATTTGTCTGGGTGTGTGTTTGCTTTTATAGGTATGAAAGTTTATTTTTCTTCCAATCAGGATAGATGAGCAAAAGTGTTCTATTTTTATTAAAGAACCATTTGAAAAGGAAGGAGAAGCTAGTTTTGGAAATTAATATCTAACAAAAAAGGAATTTCTCTCAAGGGTTAATTATTGTTGTTTTTTTATACCTGCTTAGAGAGACAGAGACACAGAGAGAGACACGGAGAGAGAGAGCGAGAGACTGAGCCTATTGGATACAGTGAATGTTTGAGCAAAGCAACAGGGGAAAAAATCAGATTATAAATGTACTTTAAAAAAAATTTATTGGTAGATTGTATGGTTTATCACCAAAAGAGCATATTTCACGCATTGTGAATTGCAACACTACAGAACTTTTTTATATTTTTCATTTAAGACTGTTGATAACTGACTAGTAATCAACATTGTTCCATACGGATATGATTTTATCATACCGCCTACAATTTTCTCATGGTTTGTCGTTCTGTGTTGTGACAAAGACCTTGCCCTTCTAAGTTAACATCATCATTTTCAGTAAGAAAAATTAAATTACTTGCTAGTCATTTTTAGAAACCCTTGTTTTCAAAATAGGTTTGTTATGCCACCTACTTTTTAAATAGCCTCCTCTGTTTCATTAAATGTATTTAGAATAATGAATTGCTATCTTTTGCAAATAACTTGTGAAACCCAAGTTGAAGTGAGATGACAATTCTAAAAGGACCTGCTCGCTGCTAGTGGCAATATCAAAGCGTAGCTGTCCTTAGCATTTGTTACCAAAGGAAATAGAGGCCGTGACTGCTTTCTGTGCAAAATCCAGCAGTATTTTGTCCTCCATTTACGGAGGACTCGGTGCTCCTACAGTATGAATGAATGTATTTTTGGGAGCCTTCGTATGCCTTGCACATTCTAATTGTAATTGAGTTAATATGGTTGTCACTGTGTATGAAGTATGGCTTTCTATATTCACCACAGATATTGGTTCCTGCTTCCTGAGGGGATATGCGAGGGTCAAGTTGCAGGCCTGCAGGTCATTCCTAATTCCTTTTGATCTTTATTTGCTAATTAATTAAGTCTGTTTGTGACGTCCCAACAACATTTCAATACAACTTGCCCTAAATCTCCAAAGATCTTGGGTGGGGGAGATGCATTTACCATAGTTCTAAAATTAGTCCAATGTGTCTCGGCTTGTAAATGAATCTCTTTCATTACCGCATGAAAGACCGTGAGAAGGTTTTGCTCAAACAATGTAGTAGAACTGAATATCTTGCATTTATAATTCCGGATTTAGGTACCGTACATTAAATTTGTGTGTGTTTATATATATATATATATATATAATATATATAAACTCTTCTTCCTTTACCCTGGGATCTGCATGGTCTTCTTTGGCCATGTAGATCCCAGGGTAATAGGGGCTCTGTAGAAAACATGTCTGGAAAGACCAACCAACACCAAAAAAAAACCCCACACAAAAAGGTCTAGACTTAGGTAGGTTTGGTATTCTGGTACAGTGTATGGATTTGATTAGGGTAATCAGGCTCATTTAAATGTGCAGTGTCCACTTTGCAGATTTGTAATAGGTCCCAGATGCGGCATTTGAGAGTTAGTTTGAACTGATGTTGTTGAGTATATAAATGAGCCACTACTTTAATTAATGGAAGACCAATGCAACTTTATACAGTACAGCTGTGGCCAAAAGTTTTACATCAACTAATCCTGCTTCATAAACTTGCATAAAACATCCTGAATAATGTTACCTTAACATATTGAATTGCATAACGTAGTCTACTTAACGAAAAACTGACCAAGTGAAAAATGTGACATTTCCAAATCTAACACAAAATACTGATTTTTGTTTTTATTTTAATTTGCATTGTCCTTGCTGCTTCCTCTAAGCTCATCGCACTGACCCAGTAAAGCTCTTCACAAGCTGCACTGCAGTAAGAAATTGAGTTAGGTTGGCACTGTCGACATTTTACTTAGGCTCATCCCCGTGAAAGAAAGTGTTTCCAGCCGCTTTGAATAGGAACAGAAGGTAAGGAATATATTCATCTAGCAGAATTCTATTGTAAGAGTTGGCTGTTGCAATCCTCGGGGAGCGAGGAAGAGACCAATCTTATTATTTGATAAGCTCAGTTTCAGAAAACGCGCTGCACTCGGAGCATAGAAGCCTTTTTTTTTTTTTTTTTAAAGCCATCCTGCAATGATGTAGAGTGTTCCTGTGCTCCATCATTCCCTTAGACACTTACTCAGAAGGTTGGCAAGGTTGTGTGTGTTTTGTACTCTTAATGCATCACCATCAATTTAATATATTGACATTTAATGACGGATAGAAAGGAAGTCGGAGGGAAGGAGACAAATAGACAGGATGACCACAGCGCATGCAGATTGTAATAGATGGACGTTATCTCATTTTTTTTGGGGGGGGGGGGGGGGGGGGGGGGATTCCCTAAGGAAAAGTGTGTGTGGATGGAAGACGGGGGGGGCTTAACTGCAGATAAGGTTGCTATTAATTCTATTCTGTAGACTGTCTAGCCTGGCTCGCTAAACCCTTTAGAGTTCCACTTTGATGTAGCTTCTTCAGGGGAATGAAACGTGGCTCCGGTGAGACAAAAGCAGTATGTTCTGGGGGTGGGGGATTGGGGGGCTCTTTTACATTGTACTGTACCTGCAGCTGTCTGGTAGACCCGTGTCATTCCTAGACATGAAAACAATGACTCTTCACTGGGCGCATGGTCTTTCCTGCCGCTTTCTGTATCCCTCGGTAGTGGATGATCCCACACGAGAACAAAAGCGTAAAAAAAAGCAGCACTTGCCGTACAGTGGAGACTTAAAACGAGACTTGGGATAAATAAAGGGATTCAGACTGCTGTTTCAGTCTGAGAAAAAGCAAGCATTTAAGCTGCTTTTATCTACGTTTTTCAGAGCACAGCATTTCTTGCCAGTTCTGCACTGGACGTCTTTCCTTGTGGGATTAACGAAATATGATTTGTCTTTTTTGATGGGGCGGGTGGGGGTCCATTGTGCTGCTTTTCTTTGTACAGCAGCGGTTACGGTCTCGCTGGATACACCTCGGTGAACATGTACAGTACTGTTTTCCTTTGCAGAAAACTGCCATGTTCAAATCCGTGCTGTTCATACTGGGGTATTTCAAAGTTTCACCTACGTAAGTATTTATTTTTTTCTTAACTTGAAGAATACTGCAGTGCTTAGACTGTCCTCTCCTTTTTGAATGTAGCGGTATATCAGTTCTCTTGTTTAATATTCAGACTGGTTTGAGGAAGAGGAACATGAAAGCAAACTAGGATGTTTGATCTTAATCATGTGAATGCACAGACTCATTCAACCAGAAAACCATTTTGACCATTATCCTCCCCTGTTTTTTTCACTTGCCATGCAATAGGCCAAGCCACCCCTTAGCATCAGTTTCTGTTGTCCTGTTTTTGAGGCGTTTCACTCAATTCAATACGAGAAATCATTGTTCAGAAAGTAGTTGTGTGGGTGGTGGGGGCAGACTGTACCGGAGAAAGAACAAATAACATAATGTTAAATGTAATGCAGTTAAATTTATTATATATTGTTTTTAATCGGCACAATATTTTTCTGTTTTTTTCATTCGGTTTAGAACACAGACAGCTACTAAATAGTGTGGCTTTTGAAACTCTAGCATTCAATTGCAGTGAGACGTGCTGTGTAATTGCAGTGGATTAATGTACTATAAGGCTTTCATTTTACTGGGACGTATAGCCCCTCTGGTTTTCTTTGCCATTCAAAAATGAAGTTTAACAAACTATTTTGGCTACAACAGCAAACCTCGGAGCAGCTTTTTCCCATTGTGCTTTATTAAATTCAATGCTGGAGTAACTTGGCTTCGTCAGTTATTTGCTGACAAAAATATTTAGAGTAATTGCAGCTTTTTTTGTGGGTGAAAGGATCGCATGTGAACCGCAGGGCTTCGGGGTAGGATTTCTTTGATTGCATCTTGCCACCTGGTTGCCAAATGGGATCACATGGAGGTCTGGATCCCCCCAGCCTCCCCCCACCCCCAACCCCCAACCACTAACTAACAGAGAATGAGACCTTTTCAATACCCTGCGTGGGTAGTAAAAGACTGCACATGCAAGCCGTTCTGCTTTCAAAGTGCTACCCAATACTATACATTCAAATGTCTATTGAGTTTCCAGCCCCCTGCAGTCCAGGGTGTTGACATGGAAAGAAGCCCTGCAGACCTTCTTAACTAAACTTATTTTGATGCTCCTTTTATTTTCTGCCAGCCCTTGCTGATAAACTAATACCCTCTTTTGTATTGTTTGTTTAATAGTAAATGTATAGATTTTTTTTCTTCTCAAAACCAGAAATACTTTTATCTGATCTTTTAAGAACAGCTTATTGAAATAAATAAATAAAGCACAGCAGGCGATGGCTAATTAAAAGACTGGCTGTGCATTTCATTACTTGCTGTTTTAAATCAGATGCTGTGATGCAGGCAAAAATAAACTGCGCTGTGCAGCTAACTGCCCGATGGTATGTAGAGAAGTAGCAGTATTTAGTGTGTTTAAAAAAAAAAAACCCAGTGTGGAGGCACTGCCTCTTCAAATACTGCGGACAGCAGGGACTCCAATGCCTTGGTAATTAAAAAGCATTTCAAACCGTGTAACTCAATAAATATGTACTGCACTACACTACAGCAAGATCCAAGGTGATTTTTATTAAACATGCCTACTAGCAGAAGTTCCAAAGTCAATCAGTTTTAGATTTTATAGTAAACTGCCTTTAAAAAATCCTTAATTAAAACCACAAGTGAGTTTAGGAAAGAAAATGATGGAAAAAAAAAAAAAAACGGATTTATAGTCTCCAGAAAGAGAGGAAAAAAAAACCCTGTTAGAAGCTGTTGATGTGTACTAATCATTAAAGATCAAGCACATACGGTGTCCAGATTTGGTCGCATTCATTTCTCTGATCTAGCGATAGCTGGGAGGAAAGACTGCAGAAATGATTCCATTCTTGTTCTTTTAGCAGCATTTTTACATTTTTTTTAAATGTTATTGTTCCAGAGTTGGTTTATTGGGAGGGGGAAAAAAACAACTAAAAAACGTCCTGCTCATAGGTTTCCCTTTTGCGACCGTCCTCTTTAATGATCATTTCATGAGGACTGGGCTTGAATGCCTTGCAGAACTTTGGGAGCCTCAGAGGGCTTTCAGGTTTCTGCTGTCTGTTTGATGAGGCTCAGTTAGATGCCAGCTGAGCCCTCTGGTTCCCTGAACACAGTTTCCATTAAACCTCCAACTGGTTCCCCCACCCCCCCTTCTAAAAGGTGCCGTTCTGTGTTGAAGCAGTTTAAATACAAACAAAGCAACACAGCATCCACACTGAGACTCGCTTTGATAGATTGATTGGCATGTGCAAAAGCAAAACTGGAGGAATCAAAACAGTTAAACAGGGAACGGTTGTGTTGTGCGTCTGTGGCAAAAAAACAACTAATTAATTGATTGATTAATTCAGTTTAATTAACAGATGCGTCGGTTACTGAACACAAAGAATGCAATGGTTGACTCTGCTAATAGGCAGCAGTTTTCATAATTGGCAATTAATTTGACAGACAGCTTGTGGAACTGTGTTGTGTGAGAGGGAGGCCTATACCATTGTATTGTATACTATATAGAGGCACCAGTGGAGGGAGTTTCAGCTGCCGTTTTGGAGTGAGACCACTCTGTACACAGCCAGCAGTAAGTTCAGCCGAATAACAGTAAGGTGGAGTGACACAAACTCAGTCACTTTCAACCTTTAAGGTACATAAGGAATTGAGCGGTTGTTCAAACGGTTTCTTCTTAAAATACATTTGAGAGTCATGAAGAAACTGACAATTTGGATGACCAGATCCAACCTGTTGGTAAATTTTAAACTCTGTTTCATGCACCTCATTGCAAAAATAAAAATAATTTTGTATTTGTTGTATATCCCTTGTACCTTAAAGGGTAATTGTATGTGGTGATTTTTAAAATCTAGCGTCCATGTTATGTCGTCTTTCTCCTCCTGACCCAAACAACAAACTGAGTGATGGGGTTTAAAGAAAATAATGTTTCCTGTTTTTGTTTCTTGGGTAGCATGTGTGCTTTCCTTTGTTTCACAAGTCTGCTGGGAGTCTGGAGTTTGCTCACGATCCGCTTCATGGCTTGTGATCGCAACTCAGCCTGTCATTTTGTTTGGTTTTTACTCTAATCTTTATCACCTCTGTCATCTTAGCACTCGTTTTAAATGTACTTCTTTTTTAAATGTAATCTGCAGTTAAATTTGCTGCAAGCATACTTAATATAGAATAGTTATTTTCTGGGGGAAAGTGTTGAGTTACTTATTTCGAGTTGATCATGTTCAGCGTGCTTTGGCACTAGTATTAATGAAGTACGCGAAGCTCGTTTAACTTGCGTCTGTTCGTTTATTCAGTGTTGTTTGTCTTCTAACTCTCTCCCCTTTTGCAAGGCACATCTTGTGGGGGTTTTGGTATGTCACCCTCCCACCACCCTCCCCCCAGCTTGTTTGAGTTCTGTTTTAGGTTTCTTTTGGGGTTGATCATCGCACCCTATGTCAGTCAGCAAAGTAATCTGATCTGTGTGCAGAAATCCCCTAAAGTACCGAGTAGTTAATGCAATGAAAATTGGAAATGGAAAAATATGATTAACAGAATTTGGAGGGGCTTTTGACCTTTTTGTGAATAAATAGTGCATACCGGTAAATGTATGACAAAACTTCGCACAGTAAACCTGCTGGCTTCAGAAGAAAATAATTAGTACCCTCGCTGCCATGTGACATGGAAATTTAGTTTCCATTACTGCGTGATTTTTTTTTTTTTTTTTTTTTTCTTTTTAAAAACCGGTAACTGAAGTGTTGAGTCATTCTGCTTAGTGAATGTTGCCATTTTTCTCTCAATTGAATTTAAGTGATTTCAAGGATTCTGTTATAAACTCTTATGATCTTGTAGCCTTGCCTCCAAATTGACCATTTTGTTAATGTGTCTTGTTGCTGTGTGTTATTGTTACTTTATTTTGGGAGGGGGAGGGGGAGGGGGATGATTCTGTTCTTGTGTCTAACTCCTGTACAGTAGTAAATTAGGCTGGTGTCGCTCTAAGTCATGGCGAGTATGTATGTTTGCTTGTGTTTGTTGTGGTTTCTTTTGAAGCTCACTGATGGTGTGGAAGCAATGTGCTTCTGAAAGGAACTTGTAGACACTTATCAAGACCTTCCAATAGTTTAGATAACTTACTTAATGTGTTGCGTTTTTCTTTTCTTGCATTGCTTCGTTCCCATTCTAAAGCCCTGTGTGTGCTACGGGCAGTTCTAGTTCTGTGTTGTGTTTTCAATTCAAGCCAAGCTACTGCAATAACCCTTTGAATGGTGTCTCACAATTTCTTTGATCAGCGTTCAGTTTGTTTTGCTTTAGTCCTAAGAACCGGCGGTTACGGATTGTCGGTCGTTTTGACAAGACAGCAGCTGAGAGTGGCTGGATAAAGGAGAATTGAGTGACTTCGTTGAATGTGTATGGGCAATAGATACAGTATGCGGTGATGGTCACAAACTGTGTTGGGTAGTGTTGTTGGGATGTCCATTCCTTGGCAGCTCAGTTTTGTTTTTTGGATGGCAGATCAAAAGTAGGATTGATTGTGTTTAAAAACAACTGCAAGAGCATCGGTATGTTCACTCAGAATTTACTGGACTTTAGAATGAATGAGTGACTTTTTTTTTGTAATTAATTAATTATTGTCACGGTAGACTGCTTCAGAAACTAAACATATCTCAACTGAATATACAGTGTGCTGGTCAGGTACCATTTCCTAAGCAAGTGTGACATTCTCTTGTTTTATCAGCTGTGCCATCTCTTTTTACAGTGCTAAAAACCCCGGTCACTGGGTAATGGTTTTTCTTTGCAGGGGGGTAACAGAGTAAAGTGAACAGTACAGTAAGCCATGTGGAACTACTGTAGAAGAGAAATAATATTACAAAAAAAAATAATCAATAAACAAACCATGGTGCTTCCTCTAGACATTCAGAAGTACAACAAAGTCAGTTTAAGAAAGCAGTGTAGAACAAATAAATGAGGAATTGGCTTTACTAAACCGCTTTTACATGCCGGGTGACAGAAAAGCGCTATTTAAACTGGCTGCAATAAGTAGGCAGGAGCTACACCATGTCAAGAATTTCGAACCCGGGTCAAATCCAATCGAGACACTGAATTTAATCGCGACACAGGGTTGCACTAACAGTATAGATGCAGGATGTTTAACATGGGAAGTACAGCAGTAATGTTAATCTTGCCTGTACAGTAAGTTGTATTCACTGAAACAATCAGACGCATGCTTAGTGCAGGAGTGCTTTGTCCAGCTGTGGTACAGTGACCGGATGGTTTGCAGTGACAGCTGTCTTGCTATAGTCTCCATGTCTGTGTCTCCTCCGGTGCACAGCTAATGGAACTGGATTCTGGTTTGCTGATGTGTTTTACGAAGGGGGATCCCGGTTGCCTGTGTATTCCATCTATTTTTGGAAAGTTAGCTGACACGCATCCTGCCCTGACCTCCCCTGGGCTGCGGTTTAATCTGTAATATCCTCTGTGGGAACATCCTGAAGAAACGGCACCCTTTTAGTATCCAGCTAAATATACTAAAGACTGGCAGCATGTGCCGGACTGCTCCACCTGAAAGGGGAGGTGTGGGAGGAAGGGAGCTACCATTTGGGTGGGGGTGATTCAGTGTGGTAACTGACCGTAGTTCCAGTATTGATGCCTACTTTACTTGCTGAACTGTTCCTGTGCATGTTTACTTTCTAGAATTATCCTGGTTTTAATTGCAGATGTTCTCTCAAAGTTGCAACATTCAGTTTACTGTACAGTGCAATCATTTATTCATAACACATTACTCTATTACATTCTGTAAATTGGTCTTCAGTACAAAGACCTTGTTGACTGTCCTTTTAGTTTACAACACCCCAAGGCAGTTTTAGGCTCACACACACCCTTCTATCTGAAACCTACAGAACTTGCCATTGCATGCAGTAAACCCCAATAAACATAACAAATAATCGACAATCCCTGTTTGGTAGTGATTTTTATTTAAGTGTTGTACAGGGAATACCTGCACATTTCAGATGGGCTTATTACGATCTGAAATACATAGAAACAGTTTTTAAAACCTAAAGGAGCCATCCGATTAGTGATGCTAATGCTGAAATGGACTACCTGTTTTACCATCTGTATTTTCATATGATTAAAAAAAAAAAAAAAAAAAAAAAAAAAATTCTGTTGATTCCCTGCTCAGATTGAACCATTTCTAGTGTTTATTCTTTGGCGTCCAGAATAGACCTTTTGAGATGCATACTGTACATGTTTTTGCAGTTCCTGTATATGACTGCACCCCGTAAAACAAACATCAGTCGGCATGCTGAGCGCTGTCTGGAATGCCCTGCCCCTACAGGTTCCTTTGCTGTACAGGGATGCACTGTAATTTAATATTTCATATACGGTACAGGGCAGTCTGAAAACAGGAGAGTTTGTGTTACTCGAGTGCCGTGCATTTTGTATAAATACATTTATATTTATTTCCCACTGCTCCTCGCTTTTATCAAATTATTGGTTATTGAGTTTTCTGGAAAGTCAGTCAGCTGTACTGCAGTTGCAACTTACAAAAAAACGAAGTCTACTAAACACGAGTGTGCTGTCACGACAGTGATTTAGGAGCTTGTCTCTTACATGAGCTGGTTCCTTTCGGTGGAGTTTTCCTTGAACAATGTGAAAAGCTCCAGTAAAATCAAAATAAAATGTGTTGCTGACAGAGACCAACTGCGGCACAAACCAGAGCAATCACATGATGCCTCAATCCAAAAGGAAAGATTAAAAGAAAAAAATAAGGGTTAAAAATAGTACAAGGAATTTACTAAGAGTCTGGGCTTGTACAGTCATCAGTTTGCAGGTCTCCCTCCTCATCCCCGGGATCGCTCGCTCACTCGCTCGCTGAGTAATGTGGTTTATGAGAAATGACAAGCAACCCCAGCACCTTGGCAACTGAGGGATGTCTGTCTTGTGTTTGTGACGGAGATGCAACTCCTACAATTAGAAAAGAATGTTCCACGGTGACAAATCTGGGGCTCACCCAGACGGCCGAAACCAAAGGACTGCTCAGCTTGTGTGTTCTCTCTCTCTCTCTCTCTCTCTCTCTGTGTCACACACAGCTGCTGAATTATTCAGAAGAAATGTGCGGTTAGTGACCTTTTGATAGCTAAATATTTCTAATTTGCTCTTAAGACTTTGTGAGCTACACCACTAATAGAAGTATTTCAGCTTTGGCTTTGAGCCGGCACCGTTGTCGACTGTTGCCATAAAATGCAGAAGTGAGGAAAATCTGTCCCCTCGTTGTTCTGTAGTTCTTAGTAAAGAATTCTACAGACTGACTGTACCACATGCAAGAATATGCAGTTATGCACACAGTTAACAGCACACATTCCTGTACAGAGCACAAAGATGTATAGAACAAAATGACACATTAGTTGACATACTAGTGGTCCTGTTACTTGGCGTAGGTGTACATGTACTGATTAACTTTTTAAATACTTTAATTTCCTAAGCAAGGGCCAGTGTCTTTACTGTGCTTTCACAGTAGTGCTTGCACTCTTTTACTAACTTTTTGATGTATTTAAAAAAAAAAAAAAAAAAAAAACTTTCACACACACTGACTCATTATTAGTTATACATGGTAAATTAAATGAATTAACATTGACGATAACTGGTGTGTCAGATGTGATATCATGGTACTTGTTTACTGTATATTATGAGAAGTGTCACTCGGTTGCCGCGGTAGAAAAATGAGTTTTTGGTGGAAATTCACAAAGCCGTGTTTTATTATACTTTGTTAGCATCATTAGTTAGAAAGGAGAGAAACAAAATAAAATTGTATTTTTAAACTTGACAGATCTCTTCATACAGTAACTGTTTGATGAATCAATAATAGATTCTTCACCAATGAGCAGGACCTAAAGATATTTTTCTTTACAGACAAGTCAAATTGAATAACATTACTTTATCAGTACGTTTAAATCTACAGTAAATTAATCCACTGTATTGAGAGAGTTACACTCCTTATGTCAAATATCTGCTTGACAATGCAGTATAACTGCGTGATTCACCTAGTTTTTCTGTTGGCGTTTGAATGGATGCAAGATAGATTTTCAGGATGTTTGCTCATTTCTATGGAATGATTAGACACCCAGACCTGCATGATCTCTGAAACGTATCTGTCATCCGAGTGAGTGAGCGAGTCGGTGAGTGCCGGGGAGATGGTGGTGTTTCAATAGATCTCAAATCAAAAGGATTCTTTACATACTGTATTTTATGCCTAGGTTGCAAGGTAAATAAACACTGCATGTTTATTTATCTTGCATGAGGTAGGATGAAGTCATGCACGGTGTATGGCTTTTGCAAATATTAGAAGACATTCTCTCACTTTTTCCATGTTTCAGTCTGTCAGACGGCCACTGCTCCGTGCTAAGGTAGTTCAGGTTGTGAATGTATTCGGTGTCCCAGCAGCCTTTTGTTATGTCGGCGAGAGGCCATTTGAAACATTTGACTCTCAGCGTTTGGGGGCTGGTTTGCTCCAGTGCCAGGATGTCGTACAATTCTCAGAGTGAATTTGTAATTCCTCTGCCTTTTACAACAATTCTGGATCAGTTCAGACGCGCAGCTGTTCTAGTTAAAGTAGGCCAATTGGATTATTTTTATAATAACAATTTCTAACAAGTACTCAGTTAATTTAGAGGGCTACACTGGCCTTACTGGGTGTATCTGGAAGAAGTCTGTCCCTGTTTTTTAATGTACGTAATGCAGAGTTGTTACAGTACATGTAGTTGTCTTTTTCACGGTACTGATGGCTCTAATTTTTATAGCGCGTGTTTCCAAGATACTTTGGCTTTTGCCCGCGAAGGCCGAGTCACTTTCACAGTTTAGCCAATCTGTTTTATATTCTTGCTTTTAAATACCTTGTAATTTACCACACAGGAGTATCAGATTGTAAGGAGACAATGTGAACCCAGAAAAACTAAAGTTCTTTCGTCTTGTCTTATCCCTTGTAATACAACCCAAAGTACAAAGAAGAGCTGGGGTGGGCAGGAAGTTCATTGAGGGCATGTACGCTATTCCATATAAGGATACTTTTTTTTTATTTTATTTTTTTTAAAAGCATTCAAATGTTTAAAAAATGGCCCACAACAAAAATGTCTACATATTGCCTTGATTTGAATGTTTACTGGGATACAAACAAATAGTTTTCAGAAGCTGGTTTACTCATGGTCCACTGTACCCTAGTTAAACTAAACTTCAAACCGTGTAATATGTTAACTTTTTAAAGTATGATCTAGCCTGCAAGCATTCTTCGTTTGGGCAGAAAGTAGTCTACTGTACGGTACAGTAACATATTATTGAGAGGATGTGGTGAGTTAGCGGATGATTCACTTAATCTTTTAATTAGCGTTCTGTCTTCCCATTTTTATTTCCTTGAGGTGGAAGATCCTTTTTGTCATTTTGTTTTTTGTTTGGGGGAGTTTGTTCAGGTTGTCTGTCTTGTCAGTTTGTTTTATTTACATATTGTAGCTACTGGCAGGAAGTGGGAGACCAGTTTAGGTTTTCAATTCATGCTATTTTAAATGTTACATGCAGCCTCTAGCAAAGGCTAAAATGAAAACAATATCTATTTTCTAATGTTTTTTATAATTAAATGCAAAGAGAATGAATACATTGAAATGTGTGGCAACAAATTATCCATTTATAATTTCCCTGAAAATCTACAGAAGCTACAGTTCCTGTTATTGATATTCGGTCTGAAATATTGATGAGTTCTCCTGCCAAGTAATGTACAGCAGTGTTATTTGGTTGTCAAATATTTTTATTAGAATGAAGCCTGATATTTTTTCTGAGACATTGCTTGAGGAGGGTTACAGTAGCAATCAATCTATTTTTGGTGGTAGCAAAAAGGCCAACAAATTGCAGATAACTCAATAAACAGAATATATTGTTTTAGCATAACTGCAATAATTGTACCACAGTTTATTTGGTGCACATTTAAAGCCGATAACTACATCAAAACTAAGGGTGGCAATTCAATTAATGTATCTGGAGAATGGATTTTAGGAAAATTGACGTCGCACACATTTTTTTTTATTTTGATTCATTGTTGATGTCTTAATCCTTTTATATAAAAAAAAAACATATATATATCTATATATATATATATATATATATATATATATGTGTCTGTCTGTCTGTCTGTCTGTCCTAAAATATATATAAAATCTATATATCATTTCACACATACAGTAGTTCAGATGTGGACAGAAATGAATTCGGATCCACTGCAGGCCCACCTGAGTAGACTGACGCACAGTTTGGCACAGATGTGCACTGAATGTAATTCCTGGAACCAGTACAAACAGCTCTGCCGGTATATTAAAACCGTTTCTTGCCAAGTTGGGAGTGTAGTACATAAAGTTGCATGTGTGCAGTGAACTGGCTATTCACCCAACAATAAAACTACACCAATAAAATTATGGTATTACACCTCCACTCAACACCTGCTGACATTCTGTATCTCACTTATAAAACGTCCTGACTCCATACTGTACAATCAGTGACTGCCAGGAGTTCTGTTTTTATATTATAGCACATTGTACAAAAAGGAAACCCAGTAGCTGTCCCCTACTGTGGTAACAGTCAAATATCTACATGTGCAATCTGTTCCATGCCATCATCAATCTGCTTGTGACAGTCGTAGAGTATGAGTGTAATACTGTATACTGGCACTGAGACATGCTTCATCAGAACATTCCTTTATTCATTATCTGATTCGTCTTCATCCTTTGCCAGCTGTGTCGGCTGCGATGGAATCTGTTTATTAACATTGAGTACACGCTGCGAATGAATCTGATTTAAATACTACACTGGGCTGTAATTTGAGAAACTCCTAAATTAGCCTTTGAATAGATCCCTGCCGATTAGGCACTTGTAGGATAAGCTGTAGCAAAAATAAATAAATAATAAAAATAAAATGGATAAAGAGTATGTAATAAAACGACACTCAATTAGCTTTCTTGCTCATATTTTAAGCCTAAATGTTGTGCTACTGCAAGGGCATCCAAGTGTGTTTGCGTCTCCATTAAAGAGCTATTAGTGTTATTCATTTATAATGAGTTTGTTAGATGTTGCCAGAAGCTGCCTCATTTCCCCCTCCAGGTGGTTAGACTTGAGTATCGGCAGACAGCTCGTACATAATGCAGCTCTGGATTAGTGGTGGATTCTATCTGCATTCTATGAACTGGAGGGTATTTGAATCCATCCAACTGCGTACTGTAAAAAGCTTCAAATAATTAAATCATGAGGTTTAATTTAAAAGCTCCATGCACCTTTTAGTTTTTGTTTTTCCTTTTACAAAAAAAACGGTTCGGTAAATGCTGCTTTTGTGAAGTTATCTCAAAAATCCAACAAAGAACCATCTCAAGTACAGAATCTACGTGATAAAAATCGCAACATGCAGACGCACTAAAACAACACACATTCATTGTTTCTTTCAATAAACCGTGAATAGTGCTTATTTAAGGCAATGGTGTAATACTGTACAGAAGTACATAAATACAACTTTTGTCTTTGTTTTTATTTCATAATAACTCTATACTGCATAATGACCTTCACCATTGCACTAAAGACCTCTTGGCATTATCTTCATGCAGAACAAATAAGTTGAACATAAAGCAGCAGAATAGCTTAGCTGGTCGAGTGAGCACTAGAGTGGAGCATTAGAGGCTCTGAAATCTAACCCCGTCTGTCACTTAAAATGGAAACCTTGATTATGAAAATATACGGTTGCACAGCATTTTAGCTACAAAAAAAAAAGAAAAAAACAGTACATGTGACTTTTTGTTTCCCCACATGGTCACCATGTGAACTTTCTCTCGCGGGTGGCCTTGCAGCTCGCTGATGAGTCAGTGATGTTGGATCGCTTGCAGTCCTTAGTCACTCACCCTAGCAGTTTTGCCAGTTGTTTCTCATTTAAAAGAAATAGAACGCATACTGCAGAAAAAAATTGAGTTTTTTTGTTCTGTTGCAAGATAGGCAAATACTGTAGATGGCACCTTTTTGTTTTTGCTAGATACAGATTTAACTGGTTAAATATGCACACAGGAGTAAGTTTGTTCATCTTGTCGGGTAGCTGTCGGTTAAAGGTACGATGCTGTTCCAAAGTACAAGGAAATGGAAGTGCCTTGGGGGATATTGTGAGCTAAAACAAGATCTCTCAGCATTTAATATAGTGTAACCCTTAGGCTGTTCCATTCCCTTGTAATGCATTCTGGGAAGCTTTCCTTTGGTATCGTCACAGCTTCACCACACTGGACTGCAAGAACATAGTCGATTCTCTTAGCCAGCAGTACAGGGTGCTTTTCAAACGGTGAGAGCATCAGTGACATTATTGAAAGTGTGACATAATCGTTTAGAGCGAATAATCCTAATAAAATAACTCTTTGTGTAATGTAACAAATTTGAACACCAAACCATTTATTTACGGTACCTTGTCATGTTTCAGTACCTACAAAAAGTCTATCGAAGCAACAGCAATTTAGTTTTTATATATTAGAGTTTTCATACTAAACTGATGATTCACATTTGCATTGTTTTCATAGTTAGACACAGCCAGGATGACCTGTAAGCTGCTGTATGTGTTACGATAGGAATGTCTTTCACAGCTTGGCTTAGCATTGAGTTTCGGAATGCACCTTACATGACAAGCGAGTGCAGAAGCCCACAATTCTATTCTTCATTGGAAGGGTAGAGCAGATTCTTACTCGTCCAAAAGTGAAGGCTGGCGTTGTGGGGGTTGTTTTTGAGAAGCGATGCACAGGTGCTGGATACAGCAGCTTCTACATCACTCCAGATGTTAATAGTTGGTATTGTAAGATAATCTGATATGGGGTTCCGTCAGAAATACCCAACAGACTCCATTCTCATTTGCTGTCTGTGTCTTGCATCTGTTTGTGTGGTACGAGAGGTTCTGAGACTTTTGGATGCTACTTCATTCAAAAGTGAAAATGTGTCTTGAATATCTACTGTAAAGGTTCGGTACGGTGTCATCCAGCATCTTGTCCGATAAATATTTATGCTGCTTTGACAATCTGCTACTGACAAAAAAAAAAAAAAAAGTTTTATTGGAATTGCATCTTTTAGCACTCATATTTGGATAAAATTCACTAGATGTGATCGAAAAATGACAAACTCTGTTTTAGAGCAAGACTTTTTATTGATTAACAATTGACATTATGAAGATGCTGCAAAATGTCGATCTTGGGCAGGTGTTGTGACTCTTGGCCTGTCTTTGACAGTGTGTGTGTCTGGTTATACCGTCTCGCCAGGTTTGAAATTGCTGAGTGTATATATTTGTATATATATTTTTTTTCCTGTGATTTCTTTGTTGCTTTTTATTCAAGCTTGCAATTCTGCAGCTGAAATCACTCCATATCCAGTGTCCAATCAACTGTCTCACTAATTAGGTGATTAAGTGCATATGCTTCAGTCATAGTCACTGAAATGTGTCATGGTCAAGGATGAATGATCGAGTGGTTAAAACGAAACCAAACGCATTTCATCAGTGTCCATCATTTTATATACCTTATTTATTTATTTTTTTTAAATAGATGTGTTAGTTGTAATAGTGGTAAGTTTCTTTTGATGCTCGGTATGTATTATTGCTTGGTCATGTTGCCTCTCAGGAGTCCTAAACCCTGTGAAGAAGGCATGAAAAGAAGTACACAGGACAGTCAATCGGTCTTTGTTTGCGTGTGCATGTTTGCACAAACTTTTTTTTTTTTTGGTATGAATTCAAGAGACTCTTTTATACAGCGAGTTGCAGACAAGCAGTCACATTGGATATAGAGATATCGAGCTTCACTTCTTATATTGTCCCCAATTTACTGTTACAAATTGAAGCTGAGTATGTCACCTATGGTAAACCCTGTTGTTTGTGAAAGGCCAGGAGAAACGCTGTCTGTTTGTTCAGCCTCCAGGGGAGCCTGTCTTGAGCCATTAATCTGTGCAATCTATTAAACAACTCGTACTGTATGTGGGGGGCTCTATTTTGACTGACGTGAGCTTGGTCCGATTTTATATAGTGATGCCTTTTCTTTTTGCATATTTCGGTGTAGGTACAGTACAGTATGGATGACCATCATTGGAGCATTACACAGCCAGAAAGTGACTCCCAATTTGTGTTGGTGTGTGGGTTTTCTTTTTTTTTTTTTATTCTTTTTTTTTTAATAGGGTGGAGATGTTGGAACCCGTATACAGAAGCACAATTAGTGAAAGTAGATGCAAGAGCAATCGGATGCTGTTATGAAACAGATACTTTGGGCGTTTTTTTGTTTTGCTTGTGACATTTGCTCACAGGATGGGCATGATAAAAGTTTATCTTAATTGTTGTTGCTGAACAAAGAACTCTGGTTTTATTAGAAACGATTTGAGGGACGGGGGAGTGAGACATAAAGTATGGGAATAAAAGATGTGCTTGGGTGTCTAGAGTATTTGAAAGACACGAATTGCGCTAGAAGTCTGTTATCGGCATTCTGTAAATTAAACCTTTTCTATTCCTTCCGCTGCAGCATGTCCCAGTCTGATTTATTTTATTTTTTATATGAACGTTTTCCAGTGTCTGGAATTGCAAACGTCTTTCCCCTCTTGCCAAAGCTTATTACAGGCAGAGCCACTCCATATGGTGGAGTAGTTGGTATAGAAGTGAGGAGGGTCTTGATTTAAACTACTGTAGGAAAGCATTCCTAAAAAATTAACAAATCTACCAGCCTTAAGCATAAATGATTTACACAGAAAAATGATGATGATAAAAATAATAATAAAAATAATAATACATCATAGTAATTGTTTTTAATAATAATCATAATAAAGCGGTATTTACTGTAGGAAGAGATTTTAAAATTGTATTTATTTTTGGAATTGACGTCAAGAAGCCGACAAATATAACATCAGCTATTACTGGCTAATGTAAACCTAGAACAGACCGACTCATTGGTATTTTTTTGGTGTGTGTGTGTATATATATATATATATATATATATATATATATATATATATATATATATATATATATATATATATATATATATATAATATATATTTAATTAATGCTCGTTATTAAAGGAGAATGGATATCGTGGCCAGTTACAATATGTGGAGAAAGACAGCCTTTCCTGCACTGTGTCAGACAGAGTTGTATCAGATAAATGAGCACTTTAAGTGAACACATTATCTGAGCGCTATTTCTCTTATGCTAATAAGACTGATATTATCGCTCTACTGACGCTGAAACTGATACGATTTACTGTTACAGCAGAAGTTTGCCTTGATCTGGTGCCTGTTTTATTTGAATTTAACTTAATCAAAATGATTGCTGGAGCAATTCTATCAATGTGTTTGAAAAATGACACCCAGTACTAAATTTAAAATAAACAAAATATTTACAGAAATAATTTTTGCTTTTATCTTGTATCTGCCTAAGTACAGTATACCTATACAGTAACTGTTGCCATGGTAGTAGTATTATATAATTGCTCCCTCAGTGTCAGTACAACTTCGTGTTTAAGTGTATGAGGGTCTGTGAGTAACAGCATTACTCTGGATATCTAGAGACTTCAGCAGTCCCTGTTATCCATGTGTGTGTTGGTCTGTCAGACTCTAGGCATCAAAGCTGATGCAAGCGAGCTATATTTTGTGTTTTGAAGTTCTTATGTTTTCAAAGCACTTGAGGAGCGTAAGCTAGCATCTGACAAGCAGGGCACTGAGGAAAGCTGGCATAGATGTGCAGGAATTGAGCCTTAACAGTTTGACTGCAGGTGCTTTTAAACTCGGGTTGTCGTGCTGTGTTTTTTTTTTTTTCTTCTACGTTGAATGTTTTATCCAGCTGGCTCTAACGGTCTCGGTAGCAGCGTTTTTGAACAAAATAATTCTTGTTTCGAAAAGTTAGGGAGGATGCAGAACAGAATTAAATAAACTCAATGGGATGCACGCTGGTTTACATTTTATTATTGGGTCAGCTAAAGGTAAAAATCAAATACACAAATCAAACGTACAGTAAATTTAGGCTGCTCCTTTTTTTTTTTTTTTTTTCCTACAATCAACATGGATGTCTTGTCAATCACAAACGACGAGTCTTTTAGTAGCAGCTACTGGACTGTGTTGCTGATAAATGCAAACAGTATTTCGTCCTCTGCACTCACGTATTGAGCACAATTTATGAATGCTTCTGAGATGTGTTTTTGTAACATGAAGCCTCCGAGGCTAATTTTGAAAAGCATCTGACATGCTTTTCATGCTTTTCTGGTTACCTGTGTTGTGAAAAGGAAATGCAAGCACTGAAAGAGATTGTGTGGTTTTTCAAAGTTCAATACTATTTTTAAATTAATTTTTGACCTGAGATGTCTTGGGTTTTGATGCTTTGTATTTTTTTTTTTTTTTTTACAGTAGAAAGCACTCTTCAGTTAAAGATTTCCAACAGAGGTACAGAATTGACATTCCATGTAGTTTTATGAGGCGATTCAAACAATATACTGTACCTCCATAATATACCTCAAATTAATTTAAATCTGCTCTTGATGACTTTGTATGTCAGCTGCAAAGCTTGTTGGACCTTTTTTTAGTTTCTTTTTTGTTAACTCTCAATTTCTTGTATGTACTGCACTGTAGCTGTATATCCAAAAAAAAGTAAATACAATAGAATTAGGTGTCCTGCCCTACTGAAATCATTATCCCAGATGGAGTCTAGTTTTATTTGGCAGCTCTAGTCTGTTCAGCATTGCACCTCTATTTTTCATCATTACACCCGGCCTGAATATTACCCCAAATAGAAACTGGCTTGTACGTTTTATATTAACAGTACATTACCCTGCCTTTCATTTCTGTGTGATTCAGTTTTAAAGAGCCTGTGCAGTAACTAGAGACTCACTCTGCCATTAAACTTAATTTAATATACTAGAATTCCATTCAAGTGGTGCATCAGTGACAGCACAGAGAACCAAGGGCATTGATTTTTATAATAAAAGCTTATGAGAATTTCTCGTGCCAGGCCTCGTTTTAAAGATATCATCATGTTACGTGCACATACTGCACAGTATCAAGCTCGGGCGAAATAGGTTGTTTCATCATACTGAAATCTGTGCTGTTTTATACTCTCTGTATTAATTATTCTCAGTGAAATACTGAAGCCCATAAAACATTTACTTTTATGAAATGAAACATGTTTTTAAATATTTATCTATTTTTATTTAAGGAAATCCTTACCCTGTCTGGATGCTGTTTCAGTATAAAAATGGCAATTGAAACTGATAAACATGTCTACTTCCCTGCAGGCTCTTGGTAAAGACCATACAGTAATTAGTCTTACTGCTGGGCTGGCGTCCAATGACCTGCCAAAGACACTATATACTGTAGATACATAAGTCAAGGACCTTTGTCCTACATTGTTCATACAGTAGATGTTTCTGTTAGCTTAATATTTAGACTGGATAGAAAGGGATATTGTGACAATAAGAAGGCACGGTGAGTCATCTTCCTGTCGCCTGCAGGAAAATACATTTTAGCCCTGTTTCTTAATTTGGATACAGTATTTGAAAATAAAAACTTGAAGTGTGACCATTTTATTTTCTTAGTTACCAGGTTACAGAGTTTTATTTAGGCTACATACTGTATTGTAGTTGAATGTGAACTGGCAATCAAAACACTAGCTGAAATGGGTTAGTAGTATTTTGTAGCACTGAAACAAATGCAGAAAGCTTCTCTTTGAGAGAACAGGCACAGTAATATTAAAACAAGGTCAACCCTACTGTAAGCTAAATGAACATGATGAAGGAATACCTTTTAGCTGCTGTGTTTGAACTGCACAGGTGGCAGGAAACAATGGTATCTAAAGTGATACTGTTGAACACTGAAGAATCTGCTCTCATCAGCTTCACAAAGTGAGAAACCTCAGACCGTTTAACTGGCTAGGTAGACGATGCTAAACATTGATTACCAGGAAAGTAAGCCCTATTGTCTTTTTAAATAAGGCTGGTTAGCTTCCGGTAAATTTTTTTTAGAAAAAAAAGTTTTCATTTTTAAAACTAACATATCTGTATTTGGAATACTTGTTACCACGAGAAGCCCTCTAATAGAATGATGTTACTTTTTCATAAATGTCTGCAGTATGCATGTGTGTAGTCAAGATGATGTGGAAAAGACTATTGGATATTAAAGATTAAATCAATTATCCCTTCACTGTAAATCTACTGCTGCAAGTCTAATATCTATTTGGAGCATAACTGACAACGTTTAGACCTTTTATTGACTAAACATTTAACGACACCCCTAAACTTCTGTACAAGCCCAGCAAATGAATCTTATTAAGCTTATTAAATTCACAGAATGTCCCTTAAGAATTAGGTGCTTCTATGATTCCCTGTTTGAAAACAGCTCGTGGGAAGGCACTGCAGCAAGTGAAACAGATAGAATCAAAAAGAAGCAAACGTTTTTGCTTGTGAATAGCTCCAGTGAATTCTCCCGCTACCTGGTGGCAAACTTACATTTCTAGAAGGGTTGTAACATTTTACAGCAACCCACCAACACACACCTTCAGTTCTGGTGTTCTGCTGTAGTGAGGGACACAAGTGACCCCTTCAGGCTGCGTGGGCCTCTTCCAGCCGAGCAGGAAACAATCCATTCAACAGCTGCACGGCTCTCCCACAGGCGCATCAGTGCTACGTTGATAATGCATCTCTCTCTTTTTTAAAGGAACCAGAAACGTACGTTTCTGAAACCATGGTACAGTAGTTACACTATATTGGGGCTTAAATGATGATTCATTTGGTTTTCTGTTTTACACTTGGTTACAATGTGAGCTGGGGAAGATACTGAAGTGTTATATTTACTTAGTTGTTTTTAGTTGATTCTTTGTCTCGCAAAGCAAAAACTGAAGTACCAAAATCAATGAAACTTCTAACTGCAATTTTTTTTTTGGTGTTCCAGTATTTCGTAGGAGCATTACAGTACCAGCGCTGGGGATCATCAGTGGGAGACAGTGTTAGGATTGAGTAACAGAGTGAAGCGGCCTGTAACATTTTGTTCCTTCTGGTGAGAGCAGGATCTCTGGTAATCTTGCCTGGCCGGTAGGAGTGCAATCTCAGCGGCTCGGCTCCGCGGTGCTGGGACCGGAGAATGGAAAGCCCATCACGTGCTGCCGGCTTCAGCAGAGTGGTCTAGCGGCACAATGCTTACAGCTTGAAGCGCAGGCTGATCTGCGGCATTAAAATAAATTGGTAGTATTCATGCTTGTGTAAAAAAAAAAAAACACAGGGCAGTAAGCGCTACACATCTCTGGGTGCCGTACTCTGATGTTGTTGAGTCCTGTTTTTTTATTTTATTTTTTATTTTATTTATTTATTTGTTTATTTATTTATTTGTTATGTTTTACTTATTTATTTTTTTAAGCTGGTTTGAAAAAAAGGTCTGCTCCAGTTAATTGTGTTTTGCTGGGTTAGATCTGATCCCACAGTTTATTATTTGAACCACGGCCAGCAATTTTTTTTCAATGATTTGTACTGTATTTTTTAAACATTTTTATTACATCGCTGTGATTTTTGGATGAGACCCAGATTTCCTAATGTACTGCCTGCAGTACCTAATCCGTTTTATCTAGTTTTGACTAGCTTTATTTTTGTTTCTGAGTTCAGAGTGGCATATTGTAGAGCAGCCTGTACATTTGCTGTTCCTCCTCCACGGCTGTGCTCCAGTTGCCTTGGGATATGCAGTTTAAGCAAAAGCAACTTGAGACAAAAATAATCCCTCTCGCATGTGTGATCTTTAATGCAACGTTCTTTTCTTTTTTCGGAGTGGCTGGGAGACTGTGATGCTCTCTTGGAATACATGTATCTGTATACAACATAAAAAAAGAACACTTCAAAGGACTGGAAGTGCAAGCACACCCTGGGTAAAGTGCTACATTAAAGTACTTGAGTTGATTCATTCGTGTCACGTTGAAGAAAACAGAAAAAAAAAAAAGTTATAAGCGTGCTTAACTTTTACAGTACTTAAGCTGGCACTTTACGGCAAGTGAAACCTAATAAGACCAGGAATGGATCAAACTGCTATGCATCAGGCATCTTATTTCCATCCCTGTACTGTGGAGCTTTTCCCTGGAATTTAGGGACACTAATGAACATGTTTGAGCTGTTTCATAAGGATTAGTGCCACTTAAGTGGTTGTAGCTAACAAAATAATTACATACATGTTACCTGCTCTTCCTCTCACTTTTTTTATAGCTCTCAAAAGTGCAGTTTTGAAGAACTGTAAACGCATGTTACAGCAAACATGTATTTTCACCACCTAGGAAGAAAGTCGGTTGCAAACTCCTTGAAAGGCAAGCTAACTGAGGAATGCAGATATCAGGTTTTGAAACTCAATTTGGTGTCAAATGTGTTCAGGCCCTGAATTTTTACAATGGCACAAAAACCACAGTACTTGACACAGTTGTTCTGCCTTTTGGCTTGGTTTCTCTAGAATGAATAAGCAAGCATACGCACACTTTTGCCCTCCTTGGCGAAACAGGTGTGACACAGAGGGTGGTGCAATATGTGGAGGCTGGGCACTCCATGTGCCTGCTGCTACAGGTTTTAATACGTTTCCAATTCCTAAACCGTTCAACCCTGAAAAAAGCATGATGGTCGTGGGGGCCCTGTGTGTGCCTCCCACGCACTTCATGGTAAGTGGCTGGATTTGCATAGCGGCTAGTTACACTACACTACGCTAGACTCGGCACGCATGAGTGCTGGTTTTATATGGGGCATGCATCATAACAAAGTGGTCAGCCACAAGACTGTGTAGGAGGTCTGGTCTATTGCCCAAAATGATTAGCTGCCTTAAGAGATTACCTTGCATAAACACATTCCTGTACTGCAGGCCTATACATTACTGTATATTCTGGTACCTTGTGTTGCTTCCTGACAAGGGATAATGCTGGATCGATGTTTCACATTTAGTAAAATGGCCAATGCATGGTTAAAATCTAATTTGGTCTAGATAGATTATAAATAACTAGGTCAAAGCCTTTCCATTGAGATTTAAATAAGGCCCTTATACTGTAGCCTATGTATCATTTTTATTGACAGAAAAGATAGAAAAAGTGTTTGTTTCCATACTGAATTATCGGAGGGGGGAAAAAATGCTTCCATGAGGCTTTTTAAATGACCCAAGTCATTAACCCTTCATAACCCTTTGGCCGTACTGTCTTTTTGTCGGTCTCACATGGCTTGGATACCGGAAGCCATGTGATAAGAGCTCAGCATGCATTGTACAGTAAGCAGATTTACCAACTGCGATGATGAAACTTCACACAGCCAAATCAGCTGAAAAAATGAATGGCATTTCTCTCGGATTGTAATTAGGAAAGTGTGTTGCATTAATGAGGAACTTTTAATTGGATTCCTGTGAGATTCCAAGTGTTCTGTAGGTGCTCACCACCTGACTCTTCAAGCCTCAATTACTTGAGCCTTCAGCAGCTTATCTGTTAGGTCCCTTGTGGCTCACTTTTATTAAATTCAATGATTTCAACCCTGCAGCTTTGCATCTATTTTTGCACAGTACTTCACATCACCTGGAAAGGGCTTTGCTGGCTTGTGGTCTTTTGGCTTTTAATAATGAATTCCTTTCTTGTCTGTATTATTATTTTTCTTAGCAGTCGCAATTATCTAGGGCGACTTACAATTGTTACAAGATATCACATTATTTTTACATACAATTATTTTTTACAAATTTATTTATACATACAATTACCCGTTTTATACAGTTGGGTTTTTACTGGCGCAATCTAGGTAAAGTACCTTGCTCAAGGGTATAGCAGCAGTGTCCCCCACCTGGGATTGAACCCACGACCCTCCTGTCAAGAGTCCAGAGCCCTAACCACTACCCCATACTGTAGAGTACACTCCCGCCCCCCCCCCCCCCCCCCCCCCCCAGGTTACATCTACCATGTTCAAATCAATATCCCAATAATATATAGCTTTTTTTTTAATTCTCTCCATTTTAAGGTTTTATTGGTTTATCCACATGCAGTGGATACAGTTTAAATAGGTTACTGTGGAGACGCCCAATCTCCTTTCACATGTGCTGTATTACCAATGAGGCTTGTACAGCAAGATGGTTTTGTGTTTCCTCACAGCATCTGGACTGGACCATCAGTGAGGCGCCAAGAGGGGAGGGGAGGGGAGGGGAGGGGGCATGAAGAACCAAAATACTCGATTTACATACAGAACACAGAGGGCAATATTTTATTTAGCTCCGCCTCCTTCTGTCTTAAGTCTGTCCATATGGAATATATAAATAGTCTTCATTACAGTATGCAGTAATTCAGACTGTGTGTTTTTCTGGACAGAGGAAGTCTGATTTATTGGCTCTGCTGTGGGTAATGTAAGCAGCTTCATGTTTAACCATTACAGACCCTGCCTCCATTCCGCACTGTCATGTGATTTTCCTTGCTCAGAGCTTGCCTTGTTTTAGTGGTTGCCTCTTTTTCATGTCGATCTCCCCTGGTTAGAAGTCTCTTTCTGCTTAACAGTCTCAATTTCCATCTACAGCATTATAAATAATTATGCAACAGAAGCACACGTCTTTTACTAAACTAGAATGCTTCAAAGCCGTTCCAATCAGAGGTGTCTGCTTGAAGCACTGTATTTTAGTAAAAAGAGAGGGGTGAAGTAAGACGTTTATCAGTTCATGGTTAATCTGCTTTGGCAATTACAATCAGGATTTATAGTTGATTTCCTGGGAATCTCCTGCAGTGTTTTATCAAAGTACAATACAAACGGACCCTGGGGATTTAAAATGAGGTTTGCGTTTTGAAGTAGAACATTTTAAATTGGAAATACAAGCACTTTTCTGCAAGTCTTTCACAGTTTGCAAATCACGTTTTCCAAGAATGAAAGTTTCATTATTGCTGTTATATTACCACCTACAGTGAAGTACCACCATATTAGCACTATTTATTTTGTATTATGAAATATGTTCTCCTCATTAATTTAATCGCACACTTGTACTGTATAGACTTATATTTTCTAAGTGTTTTAATTGAATACATTGTTCACATTTTTTTTATTAAATTGTTTTGTAGAATTAACGGGTGTTGTGCTGCTTTAAAAAAAAAATTGTTAATTAATAGACTGGATTAAACGCTTTCCCCCTGTTACCAAAATAGTATCTCACTTGCAGAGATTTCAGGTGCTTTTCCCATTCAGCAGTAGCCAGGAATCATGTACAGTATGGGTGCGGTTTGTAGAATTCTGTGCCAAGGTGCTTCCTGGAATATTGTAGGTCTAGCAATGATGTCATCTACCATTCTACCATGAAATGGGGATGCAGAATGATTCTGCGGAGGACTTTTTGTGTGTTGTTTTTTTAGTTGCTTGTTTTTTTATTTCTCTTTCTCTCGCTCTTTGTTTTGTAGGCGGAATCTTACTAAGCTGTCGCTCATCTTCAGTCACATGCTTGCAGAAATCAAGGCGATCTTTCCTGCTGGCCATTTTCAAGGCGACACGTTCCGCATCACAAAAGCAGACGCGGCAGAATTTTGGAAGAGATTTTTTGGGGAGAAGTAAGTACTTCCTTTCTTTGCCCTTGGAATCACAATCCTGCCAGCTGATTTATCCACTCTGCTGTTATGTAAAGCATCCATCCTGTATCGATTGTCGGATAAATATCTGATTGGTCAGTCTTGATACAGCATGCTTGCATTTTGTTAGTAACTGCATTTCAAAGATGTGTGCTGTACTGTATGAAATTAATCATATTTTAATTTTTTTAGCTGCTCATTGTTTTTGTTATGATTTGTTTTAAAGTCAAGTAAAAAAAGATTGTGAATTCGGAATTCAATGTTGCACCTATGTTTTGGTTACTTGCTCCAAATGTACGGTACATGCAAGAGAACAAAAATTAGTAACAATAGTTCAGATTACACGAGAATGTTAAGTCACTTCTGCTGTCATATTTGGTGACTTTCATTTCTGCAATCAGAACATTCATGTCTGAATGAGAAGATTCCCCTTTTTAATTATCGTAGTTTAGTCTTTGATCTTCTGTACCTCATTGTCAGACTGATCAAAGCTCCCTGGTTGGAAAAAATGGTACAGTACAGTAGCTGCTGAACTATGGCTCGCTCAGTTACTGCAAAGTAAAGCCTGTGTCACTGTCAGCCGGTGTCATGCCACTGGCACATCTAATTGAATTACCTTGATGTTTGTGTAAAATTCAGTGTTCCAGGGGCCTGCCTGCATCAGCTTAGTTAAAGACTTCTTCTCGGTGGATAACAATGGAATTTAATTGTCTTTTAACTGACTATCTCTTTGGATTATTATGCTTTGATGGTATTTTGAAAGCCTGTTGTTTCTGTGATACTGCAAGTCAATATGATTTATATTACAACAATTGTATTAGATGAAAAGGAAATCCCATTATTTAATAGAAAAGAAAATA